>NC_034193.2:37300326-37562826 GCF_002021735.2 Oncorhynchus kisutch | reverse complement strand
C
The DNA here is from genome assembly GCF_002021735.2 of Oncorhynchus kisutch. Taxonomy (NCBI): domain Eukaryota; kingdom Metazoa; phylum Chordata; class Actinopteri; order Salmoniformes; family Salmonidae; genus Oncorhynchus; species Oncorhynchus kisutch. The sequence continues at coordinate 37,562,825 of NC_034193.2, read as the reverse complement.
TGCACTACCTGAGCCACTTGTGTGGGTTGTAAGACTCCGTCTCATGCTACCACTAGAGTGAAAGCACCGCCAGCATTCAAAAGTGACCAAAACATCAGCCAGGAAGCATAGGAACTGAGAAGTGGTCTGTGGTCACCACCTGCAGAACCACTCCTTTATTGGGGGTGTCTTGCTAATTGACTATAATTTCCACCTGTTGTCTATTCCATTTGCACAACAGCATGTGAAATGTATTGTCAATCAGTGTTGCTTCCTAAGTGGACAGTTTGATTTCACAGAAGTGTGATTGACTTGGAGTTACATTGTGTTGTTTAAGTGTTCCCTTTATTTTTTTGAGCAGTGTATAAGTCCTCCAATGTTTTGTTATCTTGGATGATCCGTCCTTGCATTCATAGCTTTGTCTATGAATTCGACAGTGGTTACATTTCTCCAGGCTGACTGCTTTGTTATGTGGATTTCCCCTTTAAATGGATAGTTTAACCTCATTATTGGTTTCCTTATCTTCAGACAAGGTAATACAGCAATCCTGCTTTGTTTTAGTGTCCCTGGCCACGGTCTCTAAATGATAACTTATTTTTTTGAGCAGTGTATATATGTATTATAATGATAGCGACCCACTTAAAAAATAAATACTATAACAATGTCCTAACACCTAGCTAATCCAAAATATCTGCTGCTGCTTTACAATGTGTGACTCTAGTGTATGAGTGTTTACTTACGATATGTGTGTATTCTGTTCCTGTACTTTCCTACAGGGGAGCTTCATGGACCCATGTCTGTGGGTTGTGTGGCTGGTGACGGCCAGTCGTACATCCTATTCTGTGACTTCTTTGATCGGGTCATTGAGGCCTACCAAAACCACAAGATCAGCAAGTTACAGGAGAGTGACTTTAATCATGACAACTTAAAGGTACTGTAGCGTGGACACAGTCTGGTCTTATAAGTGTATCTCCATTTCACATAACAAAATGTAAAATATTGTTAAAAAAAAGTTGCATTTGAAGGTTTCATCATAATCCCAACTATAACGTTTCATGCTTTTATGAAAAAGTTAACATGTGCCACATATCGCTTGGACTATTCAAACGATTTTAGTGTGCCACACTTCATAACAGACCTACCAAAGATGTGTGATTTGACATGTCATAAAAACTGTTGATAGATGTTATGTCAAGATCTCAGTAATGTTTATGACAACTACAGGGGCTTGCGAAAGTATTCACCCCCCTTGGCATTTTTCCTATTTTGTTCCCGTACAACTTGGAATTAAAAAAAACATACATGAAATTTGACCATTTAAAAAAAAACTTGAGCGTGCATAACTATTCACCCCCCCCCCCAAAGTCAATAATTTGTAGAGCCACCTTTTGCAGCAATTACAGCTGTAAGTCTCTTGGGGGTATGTCTCTATAAGCTTGGTGCATCTTGCTACTGGGATTTTTGCAGATTCAAGGCAAAACTGCTCCAGCTTCTTCAAGTTGGATGGGTTCCTCTGGTGTACTTTAAGTCATACCACAGATTCTAAATTGGATTTAGGACTAGGTTTTGACCATTCCAATACATTTAAATGTTTCCCCTTAAAACACTTGTGTTGCTTTAGCAGTATGCTTATGGTCATTGTCCTGCTGGAAGGTGAACCACCGCCCCAGTCTCAAATCACTGGAAGATTGGTCAGAATTGAAGGAATGATGGATGGTGCTAAATACAGGGAAATTCTTGAGGGAAACCTGTTTCCCAGTCCCTGCCGATGAAAAACCAGGTGTTCTTGGGGTAATGAGAGGTGTTGGGTTTGCGTCAGATATAGCGTTTTCTTGATGGCCAAAAAGCTCAATTTTAGTCTCATCTAACATGAGTACCTTCTTCCATATGTTTGGGGAGTCTCCCACATGCCTTTTGGCGACCACCAGTACATCCGTATCAGATGTGTAAATGCTTAAATGTGTTTAAATGCATTTATTGCTCGCCATTTATTCGCTCTCTCTGTGTGTGTGTGTATGGCTGGCTGATTAATGTATACTCTGTGTGTGCGTAGGGAGGTGATGATTTTGACCGTGATTACGCCTTGAGCTGCGAGGTGAGTGTGGTGCGCGGTGTGGATGACTTCGGCTTTCCGACACACTGCAGCCGGGGAGAACGTAGACAGCTCTTCATGCTGGCCAAGAAAGGTACTGCGTGCTCTGATCTACAGTAACAACATAGCACAAATATTACATACAGTGCAGGTTTGATGTCAATTCCAATTTAATTTAAATTCAGTCAGGAAGTGGATAATATACTGTTAATTAAATTCACATTTTTAAATCTTCAAGTTATGGAATTGAAATACATACATTTTTTAATTGGAATTAAATTGGAATTGTAAAAACATGATATTTTAGATTGAAATTCAATTTTCCTACATTTCCCAGTTAATGGAATTGATGCACAGAGTACCAAACATGTACTGTAGGATTTGTTTTACTAATTTCAACATCTATTCCTATATTTACAGTATAGCTAGGCTGTCTGAACAGTGACATAAATTAGAATTAGAATTGTTGGGGATAATATTGAATTGGGAATTCAATTACTGGAATTGACCGAACATTGGAATTCAGAGGAATTGAATTTTCTCTGAATTCAAAGACTGACCTGGAATTTGAATTTAATTCAATGGAGTTTACAGGGAGCAAGAACAGAATTAAAATGTAATTTGTGGAATTGACCCAAACTCTGATACAGTGTGATACTTTATCCTCAACGGAAATTAAAACCAAATGTAATTGAGCTCATTAACTCCAGCAGTTTAAGTTGATATGTTTTAGGCTATTCATTTACATTTAAAGAATAACAATGAATATGAGGGCTGCTATCAATTTTAATCATCTTGAGGACACCAAGCAAAAGCAATCAATGCTCCTTCTCACACAGTAGTTTCAAGTAACATTGTAATGGTACATGGAGTCAGAAGGAGTATACACTATTTCAGGGGTGCACAGCTCAAGGCCGAGTTCCACAGCTCGGCTGGTTTTCGCTTCACCAAATTGATGTTACCGAATGGCCCAAATAGAAATCAGTCACTAGCTAAAAGGCAAGGACAAAAATCTGCAGAACTGCTGTCATCGAAGAATGGAGCAGAGCATCCCTGCACTAACCAATCCGACCTATAGCAAACATGATTGATTGACACTTCTTCCAGCTCTGGACCAATTGGCAGAGGAGTTGCCAGGGAAGCTGTACTCAAGGGCAGAACTGTCACAAGACAAAGACGACAAGGGAGTGACCGTGGGAGCCCCTTCCCTTTCCCAGTTGAGGAACGGGGTGGCCCGTGACTGGCCTGACTCCAGAGCTGTATGGTCAGTGCTGCTCTTTAAGTGCCACTGGCATGTTCCTTTCCTTACAACCTAAATCATTTGTTGTGTGTGCCGTTGACCTTTTTTATGCACTAATATTCTTTGTGCAATGAAAAATACGTAAAAATAATGTCATGTTCACACGTTAATGTTGCAATAACTGCTCTAGGGTCTGTTTTGCCTTTTAGTCCACAGTAGTTGTAAACTGGATGGAGAAGTAAAACAACTGCTCTACGGCATGTTTTGCCTTTAACAGTTCGTTACTAATCTAGTGGAGAAGTGAGGCAGTGCACTCTTCTTGTAAGTATAGGAGTAAATCATCATGAATATCTGTTTAAATAAACCCCATATTATTCAAACCATTTTAAAGAAGCAACAAAAAATATCATGGTGTCACAAACCCAGCTGATTCTGTAGCTCGACCCAGGTCCTGTGATTAATCAATATTACTCAAAATGTACAAACAGTACAACCCAGTTAGATGGTGCCTTTACACGATGGGCCTTCTAACAGATTAAAGCTATGTTTCCAGCAAAACAGCAGCACACCACTTGTTTTAGTATATGGCTGAGGGACGAGGCTATATCGAACTACTCTCACACTCATAACAGCACTCTAGATGCAAGGACTGGCCCTGTAAGTCCATTGAACACGGATACTGTTGTGATGACCATTACCACTCTGCAGGATCAGTAAAGATGGGACCCTGGTGGTATGGGTCAACATTGACGACCACCTCAGATTGGTGACCACGCGAGATGACGCCAACATCGCAGAGGCCTTCCAATGTATCTGTGTCAACATCCTTAAGGTTGGTACCCCTCGGAAGACACAGATCCTGATTGCATGATTACCTTAAAGTGGAACTGACAGCATTTTAGCAACATGAAATCGTATTAAAATCAGTTCATAAACAGAGGACGAATATGAGTTTTTTTAAGCGAGCACTTTTCTATTCTTATTGTTTTAATTTAGTTTATATTGCAACAATAATAACATTATTACACATCAATACATGGACATTCCGGTGAATACAATGACATTTTTTAAATAATATAACACCAGGCGAACCCGACCCCAAAAATTAAAAAATTCAGGACATCATTAATATGTGACATTAACATTAACAGAGACATTACTTCTAATAATTTTTCCAACTTAAGTTTCAGGGATTTATACAATTGTAACAGTTCAATGAAAAAAAACTACAAAATTAGGAATTTATCCACCCCATTTACATTTGTGAATATAATATTTGGCCAAGAGAATAATAATGTTAATAAAATAGTTATAATCGGAATTACAAGGATATGTATAATGCCATTTAACATCAAAGGTAAACATAGGTCATTCTAGAGATTTTACACACAACAATTCATGAAACCACTTAGACAAAGTCATTTCCCATTTTTCATAAATTATTTAAAAGTTTGGGAATTATGTATACTAAGGCATTTGTGAAAATGCTACAGAGCAACATTGATTGGGAACGCGGCCGTGCGCTTGGACTATGAAGAGACACTGCAGTAAATACAACCTAATAAAAACATCTGTCTCGTCCAGGACCAGAGTCTACGCAGACCGATGCGCCAAAGCCAATCAGATCTAGTCTGACCATTTTACTCGCCCTAGCAGAGCTGGTTATGCGCTTTACATGTTATCCAGAGCGTTCGTGACTAACTATTACCAAAGACTGTTATAACTAAATCAATATAAACCACAGTTTTGTCGTTTCAAATGGAAACAAATGAGTCAAGCACAGGCTAGCGACATCATATTCAAGCACTCCAGCATATTTTCCTTAGGCAACACCTAGCCTGCGAAGTGCAATAACGCAATTAGCCTTTGCACCCCGGCCCTTCTACACAACACAATTTGGGAAAAAATCCATGTTGTTCCATCTTCTCCCACTGCCTGCTACGGGGCTTCCTTTAACTAGCATTTGGTAATGGATGGAAACGTCAAGCGGATGCCTCACATTTATACATCAAGTGAAATATATCTGTCTCATTGTTCTAGCTGTGCAATTACTTTCTCCGCCTGTTTACAGACACCGATCCTATTGAGCGGATATTGCGCATTCGTAAATTCATCAGCCATTCTGCGCTCTGGGACATAGAAGAGTGCTCTGAAATCTGAGTAGATAAAAAGGCCAGAGTGAATGCGCGAACGCAAGAGATATGTTAACTGAATAACAGTCGTTTAAGTTCTTGCTAGCTAACCAAATGATACCTGCATCTCTAGCTGTGTATAGGCACCGAAAAACGATACGGAGGGGGCAAAGTCACTCACTCACTCCTCCAATGACATGACATCCTCCTAGCTAGCTATCTAGCTAACGTTAGGCTCCGTAATCTTAACTTGCTACATAAATATACTGAACAAAAATATAAACGCAATATGTAAAGTGTTGGTTCCATGTTTCATCAGCTGAAATAAAAGATGCCAGGAATGTTCAATAGATCAAAAAGCTTATTTGTCTCAGATTTGGTTCACAAATGCCTTTACATCCCTGTTAGTGAGCATTTCTCCTTTGCCAAGATAATACATCCACCTGACAGGTGTGGCATATTAAGAAGCTGATTAAACAGCATGATCATTACACAGGTGTACATTGTGCTGGGGACAATAAAAGGCCACTAAAATGTGCAGTTTGTCACAATGCCACAGATGTCTCAAGTTGCTGACTGCAGGAATGTCCACCAGAGCAGTTGCTAGAGAATTGAATTGACAGTTTTATCAAATTTGGCAGTAAGTCCAACCGGCCTCACAACCGCAGACCACGTGTAACCATGCCAGCCCAGGACCAAAAGCCGCGGCCCTTGCAGAGCAAGGGGCACAACTTTTTTTTTTTTTTTTTTTAGCAAGGGGCACAACTACTTCAAGGTCTCAGAGCGTGTGACGTCACCGATTGAAACGCTATTAGCGCACACCCCGCTAACTAGCTAGCCATTTCACATCGGTTACACCAGCCTAATCTCGGGAGTTGATAGGCTTGAAGCCATAAACAGCGCAATGCTTGAAGCACAGTGAAGAGCTGCTGGCAAATGTACGAAAGTGCTGTTTGAATGAATGCTTACAGGCCTGCTTCTGCCTACCACCGCTCTGTCAGACTGCTCTATCAAATATCAAATCATAGACTTAATTATAACATAATAACACACAGAAATACGATCCTTGGGTCATTAATATGGTCAAATCCGGAAACTATAATTTTGAAAAATAAAAACGTTCTTTCAGTGAAATACGGAACCGTTCCGTATTTAAATCTAACGGTTGGCATCCGTAAGTCTAAATATTGCAGTTACATTGCACAACCTTCAATGTTACATCATAATTACGTAAAATTCTGGCAAATTAGTTCGCAACGAGCCAGGAGGCCCAAACTGTTGCATATACCCTGACTCTGCTGGCAATGAACGCAAGAGAAGTGACACAATTTCCCTAGTTTAATATTGCCTGCTGACATGAATTTCTTTCAACTAAATATGCAGGTTTAAAAATATATAATTCTGTGTCTTGATTTTAAGAAAGGCATTGATGTTTATGGTTAGGTACATTCGTGCAACGATGATGATATTTTGACTCTGTTGATGATACCATGACTCTGTTGCACAGAACGCAAGAGAAGTGACACAATTTCCTTAGTTAAAAGAAATTCACGTTAGCAGGCAATATTAACTAAATATGCAGGTTTAAAAATATATACTTGTGTATTGATTTTAAGAAAGGCGTTGATGTTTAGGTTCACATTGGTGCAACGACAGTGCTTTTTTCGCGAATGCGCTTGTTAAATCACTCGTTTGGCTGATTCAATGATAAATTAACAGGCACCGCATCGATTATATGCAACGCAGGACAAGCTAGATAAACTAGTAATATCATCAGAAATGTGTAGTTAGCATAATCACTAGTTAAGAGTGACTGTTTTTTATAACATACGTTTAATGCCAGCTAGCACCTTACCTTGGCTCATTGCTGCACTCGCATAACAGGTAGTCAGCCTGCCACGCAGTCTCCTCGTGGAGTGCAATGTAATCGGCCATGATTGGTGTCCAAAAATGCAGATTACTTGAAAATCGGCCTAATTAAATCATCCATTCCGATTAAATCGGTCGTCCTCTAGTATGGATGTCCAATCCAAACTTCTGTGGTGGTGAAAAAAAACAAAGTCTATTACTAGAAATTTAATGGGGCAAAACTAATAAGCTATGACCGTCTCTTGTTGTCCAGTTGGAGGCACTGTACAAAAAGCTGAGGCACCCATTCATCTGGAAGCAGCAGCTTGGATGGGTAGTGAGCTCTCCAGCAGATGTGGGGACCGGCCTGAGGGCTAGCGTTCGTGTCAAGCTGCAACACCTGCCCAGACACAAACGTCTGGAAGACGTCCTCAGGAGACTGCGCCTCCGCATGGACAACACCGGTAATGCACATGGACGGGCTGAAATTGTTTTAGTGAAAACTAATTTGAGTAAAAAATAAATCTATTCTGAATTTCAGCACTTCCTTGGCACATTTGACAGAGTTTTTGTACAATTGGCAAAACATATATAGGTCATGAATCATTCTTCTAGATATTCTGATGAGTATAACTCTAGGTGTAATATACACTACATATACACAAAAGTATGTGGACGTCCCTTCAAATTACTGGATGCGGCTATTTCAGCTTCACCCGTTGCTGACAGGTGTATAAAATCGAGCACATAACCATGCAATCTCCATAGACAAACAGGAGAATGGGCTTACTGAAGAGCTCAGTGACTTTCAACGTGGCACCCTCATAGAATGGCACCTGTCCAACATGTCAGTTCGTCAAATTTCAGCCCTGCTAGAGATGCCCCAGTCAACCAAGTGTTGTTATTGTGAAGTGGAAACAAGCTCACAGAACGGGACCACCGAGTGCTGAAGCGCATAAAAATCATCTGTCCTCAGTTGCAACACTCACTACCGAGTTCCAAACTGCCTATGGAAGCAACGTCAGCACAATAACTGTTCGTCGGGAGCTTCATGAAATGGGTTTCCATTGCTGAGCAGCCGCTCACAAGCCTATGATCACCATGCGCAATGCCAAGCGTCGGCTGGAGTGGTGTAAAGCTTGCCGCCATTGGACTCTGGAGCAGTGGAAACACGTTCTCTACTTCACCATCTTGCAGCCCGAAGGACAAATCTGGCTTTTCGGATGCCAGGAGAACTCACCAATGCATAGTGCCAACTGTAAAGTTTGGTAGAAGAGGAATAATGGTCTTGGGCTGTTTTTCATGTTTCAGTTCCAGTGAAGGGAAATCTTAATGCTACTACAGCATACAATGGCATTCTAGAACAATTCTGTGCTTCCTACTTTGTGGCAACAGTTTGGGGAAGGCCCTTTCCTGTTCCAGCTTGACAATGCCACCATGCACAAAGTGAGGTCCATACAGAAATGTGTTGTCGAGATCGACGTGGAAGAACTTGACTGGCCTGCACAGAGCCCTGATTTCAACCCCATCGAACACCTTTGGGATGAATTTTAACACAGACAGTGAGCCAGGCCTAATTACCCAACATATGTGCCAAACCTCACTAATTCTCTCGTGAGGGAATGGAAACAAGTCCCTGCAGAAATGTTCCAACATCTAGTGGAAAGCCCTCCCAGAAGTGAAGAGGTTGTTATAGCTGCAAAGGGGAGGACCAAGTCCACATCAATGCCCACGATTTTGGAATAAAATGTTTGACGAACAGGTGTCCACATACTTTAAGTCATGTATTGTATAATGTGTGTGTATATAGTATCTATATATGCTATAAGTTAGTTACTTTAAATTATTTTAGTTTTTTTTCCAAGGATAAAAAAAATATACTGCTATAATTTCCTCCAAATTGACAAGCAAGTCCTTACATACCCTACTTTAATATGGTCGAAATAACTGAAGTTCTTACCTCTTTCTCCTTAGACTGCAGTGAAGTGTATAACATCAGTAATGCCCAGACAATCGGCTTGGACGAGGTGGGGTTCACGCAGCTAGTGGTGGACGGGGTCAAGCTGCTCATCCGCATGGAGAAGAGGTTAGAGGGGGAAGAGAAAATCGATGATCTGGTGCCTTTACAGAAGTAGAGCTGAGGAAGATGGGAGGGAAAGGGACTCCTGTCCTAATCAACAAAAACTTCACATTTTAGTAGATTGACTGGGAGCGTGCTATTGCGAGAATGACATGATCATGAGTTTTTCTAAAACCAACAATGTTTTAACAGCTGACTTTGTTAATGTTGATTGTACTGTGTTCTAATTCAATTAACACTGTGACATAGGTACAAAGACTTATTGCATTAATATTGCATAAAAAAGTAAAATACTTTTCAAAAGTTCCAAATTGTGCTTATGTGCTGTATATAAAAACTGTTTGACTTCAAATATTTTTGTATAATTTCACCTGTTTGCTTTCAGTATGACGTTTGGTATGGCCACACACATTAGGATAATCATGAGCTACAGAGCAATATACACTGCTCAAAAAAATAAAGGGAACACTTAAACAACACAATGTAACTCCAAGTCAATCACACTTCTGTGAAATCAAACTGTCCACTTAGGAAGCAACACTGATTGACAAATGTCACATGCTGTTGTGCAAATGGAATAGACAACAGGTGGAAATTATAGGTAATTAGCAAGACACCCCCAATACAGGAGTGGTTCTGCAGGTGGTGACCACAGACCACTTCTCAGTTCCTATGCTTCCTGGCTGATGTTTTGGTCACTTTTGAATGCTGGCGGTGCTTTCACTCTAGTGGTAGCATGAGATGGAGTCTTACAACCCACACAAGTGGCTCAGGTAGTGCAGCTCATCCATGATGGCACATCAATGCGTGCTGTGGCAAGAAGGTTTGCTGTGTCTGTCAGCGTAGTGTCCAGAGCATGGAGGCGCTACCAAGGAGACAGGCCAGTACATCAGGAGACGTGGAGGAGGCCATAGGAGGGCAACAACCCAGCAGCAGGACCGCTAACTCCGCCTTTGTGCAAGGAGGAGCACTGCCAGATCCCTGCAAAATGACCTCCAGCAGGCCACAAATGTGCATGTGTCTGCTCAAACGGTCAGAAACAGACTCCATGATGGTGGTATGAGGGGCCCGACGTCCACAGGTGGGGGTTGTGCTTACAGCCCAACACCGTGCAGGACGTTTGGCATTTGCCAGAGAACACGAAGTTTGGCAAATTCGCCACTGGTGCCCTGTGCTCTTCACAGATGAAAGCAGGTTCACACTGAGCACATGTGACAGAGTCTGGAGACGCCGTGGAGAACGTTCTGCTGCATGCAACATCCTTCAGCATGACCGGTTTGGCGGTGGGTCAGTCATGGTGTGGGGTGGCATTTCTTTGGGGGGCCGGCACAGGCCTCCATGTGCCTGCCAGAGGTAGCCTGATTGCCATTAGGTACCGAGATGAGATCCTCAGACCCTTTGTGAGACCATATGCTGGTGCGGTTGGCCCTGGGTTCCTCCTAATGCAAGACAATGCTAGACCTCCTGTGGCTGGAGTGTGTCAGCAGTTCCTGCAAGAGGAAGGCATTGATGCTATGGACTGGCCCGCCCGTTTCCCAGACCTGAATCCAATTGAGCACATCTGAGACATCATGTCTCGCTCCATCCACCAACGCCACGTTGCACCACAGACTGTCCAGGAGTTGGCGGATGTTTTAGTCCAGGTCTGGGAGGAGATCCCTCAGGAGACTATCCGCCACCTCAACAGGAGCATGCCCAGGCATTGTAGGGAGGTCATACAGGCACGTGGAGGCCACACACACTACAGAGCCTCATTTTGACTTGTTTTAAGGACATTACATATAAGTTGGATCAGCCTGTAGTGTGGTTTTCCACTTTAATTTTGAGTGTGACTCCATATCCAGACCTCCATGGATTGATACATTTCCATTGATAATTTTTGTGTGATTTTGTTGTCAGCACATTCAACTATGTAAAGAAAAAAGTATTTAATGAGAATATTTCATTCATTCAGATCTAGGATGTGTTATTTTAGTGTTCCCTTTATTTTTTTGAGCATTGTATATTTCTATACAAATTACAAAGCTCTTTCCAGGACGTATCGTTCCTCGGGTTATGTTAAACCGATTGGCTGTGAAGCCATGGTTACTCACACAAAATTGAATAGTCAATACTGGTAAAAAAAAATAAACAAAATGACACCAGACATTTGCTTGAGACTCCTTTCAAGTAAGCTTTAATATTGTGCACGAGTGAGACTGAATCTAGATGACTCAAGCTTTCCTCGCATGTATGTTGTGGCAGGAGGGCTTTCGGTGGGGGGAGGGGTTAATGGAGATGAAAAGGGCGAGGCATAATCATTTACATTTCTTTAACACTTTCCGCTTCTCCTCTACACTTGACGTGCTAAGGCAACACAATAGACATCCTCTCTGGAAGTTGTACTGTTAACAATTAGGAATATGCATTTTTCTTCCACGTGCAGTACCCCCTCCAACCCCCCCTGCTCCCATAATGCCACAGAAAGTCAGCGGTGGAGATTTCTCGCTCAGCTTCCAGAAGGACTCACAGCTTTTAACCTTGTTTTCATATATATTTTTTTTAACCACTCGCCTTTGCTTTTTCCTTTCTATTGTGTCTTTTGAAATGAGGAAATAAAATGTCTGCATTCTGTTTCCATTCTCTACGCTGCGTTAAAGGGTGCGGTCTATAGGCCCATCTCTCATCTTTACAGTAATACAACATGGAATACCATTGCACAGTTGACCCTCATTACTTTTCATACAAAATAACAAGTAGAAACGTACCAGCACTAGTGGTTATTTTACGTACTCATCGCAATCACTAATGACAAAGGGGAAAAACCTAAAACAAAATAAAAATGTGTGAAACTAGCTATATCCTATTTTTTTTCTCGTACAGGTGAATGCCTCAGAAATACCAAGCAGCACATTAAAAGGCATAATGTGGTGGAATAAATACAATATATTTTGCAAGAAAATAAAATTGATCACAAAACAAGTCAGACAGGTGTCGCACAGTAACTACCAATTAACTGCAGTTTAGAAGGAAGGAAGAGAAACAGAGGGATATAGTCACTAGTGAGGTCAAACTGCTTGGGCATCACTTTGTGTGAACCCTTAAAGCTTTGGGCATTCTCAAGCAGAACATGAGATATTTGAGGCAGTTATAATAATTGATGTCACTTCCTGACCTAGAATGGTGGCCGGTGCATTTATGCTACTAAAAGACCACGAAGTGTTTTGAATGGGTAGTTTTGTCCCAATATTTGTTTGAAGAGCATTTGATTAATCATTGAGCGCAATGCCAGCGACAACTGCAACACCGTGTAAGACTGCATAAAGCGGGACTTTATGAGAGCGGGATTAAAATTGAGTGCAACTGAACAATTTGTGGTGCTGCTAGTCTACAATGTATATTTGGGTTCTCAAAGATAATTAAAGGACATGGTTCGTCACACATCTAAGATCCCTTATGTAAATTCTATGCAATAAACAGAACATTTTAAAACTGCAGTGCTAACGTCATCATTCAGCTACGCTACATGAAAGAGGGTTGTGAGAATGGCCAAAATAGTGCATTAGGAGGAATGACTTGATTAGGGCTTTGGGATGTGTAGAGTTTTGCTTTTCAACACAGATCACGTCACTCGATCTATCCTGTATTGGGAAAGGAACTTATTTTCCATGAAAAGTAAAAAATAAGCTTGTTTTTTTTCCTTTTCCCCGTGATAATAAAAAATGTTTTTTTTTTCCCTTCTAAACATTCAACTTCAGTGGAGGCAAACAATCTACAAATATGTCAACAAGAAGGAAAGAACTCCAAACGAAAAGAAAAAAATACAATATGACACATTTAAACACTTTCTGTACAGAAACTCAAGACTATACAATACCTGCAGACATTATGCTGAAGAGTCCTGTTTTATACAACTCCATGAACAATACAACAAAACATTCTCTATTTTATTTTATACTGTACATGTGGAAAAAGTAGCTTTGCAGTCTCTTATTTCAACCCCCTTTAATGGTAGTTTAGCAATGGAATTGAAATTTTGCGGGCCATTGATACAAATGTTTTCATATCATTGCAATAATGGTCAGTTCTCACCTCTTGTTATAATCAACGATTTTGTAATGCAGGGGTTTGCCTTGGGGAGGAAAAATGGGAGTGTATTTTGTCTCGATTCACAATATGGCAGTAGCCTCGAATAGCGGTAAACTCAATATTGCGGCTGACTCTTGGGCCCGACACGTGGGGCGCCCGCAAACTCAAGGAACACCAGGATTACGTCCTCTGCCCCCTCCGTTTTCAGTGTTGTATGTTAATTCTCTTTAGTTTGTTTAGTCTTCCCAAAAGTCACTTTTCACAGCTTGAGCTCGTTGGCCACTTTGGACGCAATATTCTTGAAGGCGATGGACGTGCCTGAGATCCGCTTGAAGCGCACGCCGTTGAGTGAGAGGCGTGGCAGCTTGCACACCTCCATCTCCCATTGGACCAGACTGTCCTGGCGGGCGTCGCCGTGCACGCAGAAGAGCATGAAGCGCTCGCGCTGCTCGTAGTCGCAGTTGTTGGCATCCAGGACCTTCCGGATCTCGCGCATCATGTCGCCGGGCTCCATGGATGAGGTAGTCTTCATGCTCCATGTGAAGCGCAGTGAACGGGGTTTGGAGTCCCGGGAACCGTCCTCCTTGGGTTCCCCTGACGCGCTCCTGGAGAGGAAAAGAACACAGGCAATAGTGTTAATTGAATGGGAGATAAGTAGGTAGACGCAAAACCCCAAAAGGTTGGTGAGGTGCTGACCATCTTTTAAAAATATATTTTTAAAAGAGTCATATGACGTGGTTGGGAGTATATAGAGCGTGCGACTATTTATTTTTCAAAGAGGGCATAATAGAGGACAAAAGGTAACGCACCGAACTTATATAACCCATGTGTTGGGACCTCGTAAGACTGACAACTGAATGACTCATATTTTATTCAAAGATTACGCACCTATTACTTATTTCCGTGTAATACAGACTCAGATCAGACACTTCTAGACAGTTTAAACACACACATGGCCCACCAAGGTCTAGCAAGAACATGGTATTCAGGGTCACGCCACTTAGGCACAAAAAGCACAAACACCACCGCTGTGTGACAGAGTGCATGGGGACAAAGTACACACATAACAAAGAACAGCACAACAAGAGTGAACCGGTGACATTCGCTTAGGATCCTGAGATTAGTAGTGACCCTCATTGACATGCCATGCTTTCATTTCGAGGTTGTTGCTTTTTCTGCGGGCGGCTGTGCCGATGCCTCACCTTGGGGGTTCTGTACTGCCACTGGCCTCTCCTTCAACCGTGGCCCTTTGGGAAGCAATCAGAGTTCAGAGTTCAACAGAGCAGTGGAAGGGATCGCCAGTGTACACACAGACGATGGGATATGTGAACGTGAAAAGGAAGAGGGTGGGATGGGGTCAAACCTATAAACATACACGGTCACGCGACTCAACTCGTTCTGGGGAGGCAACTGGCGAGGACTGCCAAAAAACCAACATGACACGTATATTGGCAAGCAAGCTAAAACGGAGGATGATACAATGTGGAAATCATGTGAACAGAGAGAGATGGATGATAGAAGTCATCTACAGTACACAACACACTCAAACCAAAGAACGAAACAAGAAGTCGGAAAGTGAGTGCAGGTGTCTGTAAACTCCAAGGCATCACAGGCAAGGCATCTCGGGAGTCTCAATCTCACTCTGTTAGTGGTGCAGGGTCAGATAGGGGGGTGGATAATGCGGAGCGGTGTAGTGCCCCGGCACAGTGGATTTTGGGTGGGGAGGGGATAGGGAGAGGGGTTAGGGAAGGGGGGCTGGCACCAGGGCATGAATGATTGCATGTCGTTGAAGAGGGCTTTTAGAATGGCGATGAAGAGAGGGTGTGGAGGTGAGTCATTGTGGGGATATAGACATGGTAACCCATTCTGTGCGCTCCTACCTCTGGCCAGCCCTGAAAGACATAGTTCTATAAAAAAAAAAACACTACAAAAAAAACAATGAAAGTAGTAATTTTTAAATAAATTGGTATTTTTGTTTTTTTTGGAGTGTAACTATGGATGGAAACAGAAAGGCAGAAAAGGGTGTTGTGGAAATGTTGTTCAATGACTTTCTCATAATGTGGCAGACATGTACGATCAAATGGTGATGGGTCCACGACGTCAGCAATTCGATCCCAATGTTCCATTAACAAATTATGTGCTTAAATACACGTTACATACGCTTTCAGCAATAACGCTAAATTCACTATGGGCTGATTGAAGGCACTAAGAACCAACTAGTTCATACCGGTTGGTTCATAACCAGTTCATACCTACTACACATGGAAAGTCTGATTAACAATTGCTCTCAACAAACTATAAGAACAAAATCAAAACATTTCATCTTAAATAAAAAATCTTCATAAAAAAATGCACATTGATTGCTACAGTAGCATATGATGAGTGTATAGAACCTCTCAGTTATGCAGGCAGGCTGCAGTGTGATAGGTTAGTTTGTCATGCTCTAAGGGTGGAGCCCCGGGCTGGTGATAAAAAGCAGGCTCATTTTACCCAGTGCCCTTGACTGACTGCAGCACGGTCACAGATACTGCAGACTTCACACTCTGTGTGTGTGTGTGTGTGTGTGTGTGTGTGTGTGTGTGTGTGTGTGTGTGTGTGTGTGTGTGCGCGTGTGCGCGTGTGTAAGAGAGAGAGAGACTGCATGCATTTATGTATGCGTGTCTATGCCTTTGCGTGTGGTCCTGCAAGTGTGTGAGCATATCTTTAAGCAGCCCACGTCTCTCTCAGACCAGAGCCTGCTCACCGCAGGCTCACCTAGGGGAATAGGGCCTGGACACGACATCTGTGGGCTTAGCGCTCCGGGGTTAAGTTTACCCTAGGAACAGATCTATGATCAGCTTTACCTCCCCCAATCCTAACCTCAACCATTAGTGGGAAATGCTGAACTGACCTAAAATCAGTGTCTAAGGTCAACTTCACCTGATGCAGGATTGAGAGAAAGAGGAACCCAACCACACACTATTATCCCTCTCCACACTCAAAGCAGCCTTGTACCTTACATGGTACCCTAGTAAAGAACTACATATATTGACTAGTACAAAATATGCAGCTGTTACTTTCAATATCCGATGCAAACGCTGGGTAAATATGGCCCTAAGGAAGGGAAACATGAGACATGATATTGGGGTCAATTCCATTTCAATAACGTCAATTCAGGAACTAAATTGTAATTGCAGTTTACTTGCCGAATTGAAATGGACTTGACCATACTCCTGCAGTTTAGTATTGTAAATATCAGACCTGAGTCAAATACATTGTCAGATACGTTTAAATAACGGAGATGTGCCCGGTACAATGAAACCTATAGAATGGGCCCAAAATTGCCAACTCTGCTCAGCCTTGCACGCAGTTGTGGATAAATCAAGCGCACCTACAATACTTCAGGGTAGGCCATCTGACTATTTGTCCCAGGTTTGGCAAACATATTGGTATGGTGCATTTTCCGCCCATTTCCACTGACCTGCGGACAAACTTGGAGGTGATCTTGCCGATGATGCCCGTGGAGGTGCCCCTGCGCGCCTGGGACAGAGCCCCCGTGTCATGGGAGAGTGTGGGCGAGGCGGGCGGACCGTTGTAGGTGGCCGAGCGGCGGTCGCGAAGTTGGGCCCCGTGGAAGGTGGAGCGGCTGGAGGAGCCGCGGGGGAAGCGTGTGCGGTCAGGCGGCGTGGCGGCCGTGCTGCTGCTGATGCTGTGCGCCGACGGCGAGGCCGTGGGAGGGCTGCGGAGGGAGAGGGGAAGAATAGGTGCAGGGAAAGAGGAAGTAGAAAGAAGATATAGATAAGAAATATCACCTATTTCTTCCCTCACCTAATATCAAGACATTAGTAGTAATAGAACATTAAACAAATTCAGTTCCATCTCTGACTTCTAGGAAATAGTATCGTAGGGCAATGAAAAAACATGGGTGTCCTAACAAGTCATTTCTCACAGTTCCTCAACCCTCCATTGTCTTATACCTTTGCTCAACTCTAAATGTACCCCTACCTTCAGGCACTACATTTGACCTATATACTAGGCGATGTCAGAGGAAGGCCCAAAAAATGCTCAAAGACTCCAGTCACCCAAGTCATAGACTGTTCCCTCTGCTACCGCACGGCAAGTGGTAACGGAGCACCAAGTCTAGGACCAAAAGGCTCCTTAACAGCTTCTACCCCCCCAAGCCATAAGACTGCTGAACAACTAAACTAATGAAATGGCCAATGGACTATTTACATTGACGCTCCCCCCTCTTTTTTTTTTACACTGCTGCTACTCGCTGTTTATTATCTATGCATAGTCACTTTACAAATTACCTCGACTAACCTGTACCCCCGTACCTTGACTAGGTACCGGTACCCCCTGTATATAGCTTCATTGTTATGTGAATGTATTGTGTTACCTTCTGATTTTTTTACTTTAGTTTATTTAGTAAATATTTTCTTAACTCTATTTATTGAACTGCCATGTTGGTTAAGGGCTAGTAAGTAAGCATTTCACATTAAGGTGAAATACCTGTATGTGTATGTGACAAATAAAATGTGATTAGACCTGAAGAAAAACATTTATAGGGTAGGTATTAGTAATTCATATAACTTGGGCCCCTTCCTATTTGGGACTTGCTCCCCTCTCACTCTCTCTAGCCCCCTAGCTCACCCCTTGTACTCCGCGTTGTCGTCTATGGGAGGCAGTGGGGACTTGATGGGGTGGCCCGACGCCGACATGGACTTGACATGACGCGGACGGGTGGAAGGGACAGCTGAGGCTGCCCCTGACGACGGCGAGGAGCCACTGGCCGAGCCTGACATCTCAGTCAGACTGAGAGAAAGACAGCGAGAGACCGAGAGACAGAGAGCAGGACGGTGAGAGAAATAAGGCGAAAGAAAGGGGTAGAGAGGGGACAAGAAGGATCACAGGAGGAAGAACACGAGGAAAGCAGGAGAGAGGGGTAGAGAGGGGACAAGAAGGATCACAGGAGGAAGAACACGAGGAAAGCAGGAGAGAGGGGTAGAGAGGGGACAAGAAGGATCACAGGAGGAAGAACACGAGGAAAGCGGGAGAGAGGGGTAGAGAGGGGACAAGAAGGATCACAGGAGGAAGAACACGAGGAAAGCGGGAGAGAGGGGTAGAGAGGGGACAAGGATCACAGGAGGAAGAACACGAGGAAAGCGGGAGAGAGGGGTAGAGAGGGGACAAGAAGGATCACAGGAGGAAGAACACGAGGAAAGCGGGAGAGAGGGGTAGAGAGGGGACAAGAAGGATCACAGGAGGAAGAACACGAGGAAAGCGGGAGAGGGGGATAGAGAGGGGACAAGAAGGATCACAGGAGGAAGAACACGAGGAAAGCAGGAGAGGGGGATAGAGAGGGGACAAGAAGGATCACAGGAGGAAGAACACGAGGAAAGCAGGAGAGAGGGGTAGAGAGGGGACAAGAAGGATCACAGGAGGAAGAACACGAGGAAAGCGGGAGAGAGGGGTAGAGAGGGGACAAGAAGGATCACAGGAGGAAGAACACGAGGAAAGCAGGAGAGAGGGGTAGAGAGGGGACAAGAAGGATCACAGGAGGAAGAACACGAGGAAAGCGGGAGAGAGGGGTAGAGAGGGGACAAGAAGGATCACAGGAGGAAGAACACGAGGAAAGCGGGAGAGGGGTAGAGAGGGGACAAGAAGGATCACAGGAGGAAGAACACGAGGAAAGCGGGAGAGAGGGGTAGAGAGGGGACAAGAAGGATCACAGGAGGAAGAACACGAGGAAAGCGGGAGAGAGGGGTAGAGAGGGGACAAGAAGGATCACAGGAGGAAGAACACGAGGAAAGTGGGAGAGAGGGGTAGAGAGGGGGCAAGAACAGGGAGAGAGTCAGTTCTGGAGTCACACTCCAACGCCTACGTATTTAGGCAGGTAAACATTGTCAACAGCAATCAAAGCTGCAAACGTTATCAACAACAATCATCCCCATCGCCCTCCTCACCTGCTGTCCTTGCCATTGGGAATGGCCGTGTAGTGATCTGTGCTCGACCGCTCACACACGTACGTGTTCCTCCTGGTCATAGCGTTGCTGTTCTATGGGTCACACACACGCACACAGACACGCACACAGAAACACACAGCCTTTAATAACTTAATTCACAATGTAGACTATTTCTGTTCTGACCATCCCACAAAATAAAAACCATAATGGAAGCAAAGCATCTAGTGACTAGTTATGACTAGTCTGATAGGTTCTAAATGACTTTGGGAATGACTAACTTTCCTGTACATTTTGTGATAGAAAACTACTTTGTGCCAGTCATCCCCTGCTTATTTGGAGGCAGAAACAGTAGCCCTCTGAATATTATAATGCATAGCATTTTGACCCCCAAAAGGGCACTTTGATCTCTCACCCCTGAGGCGGTGGATGACTTCTTCCTCTCCTGTGCCACCAGAGGCGAGGTGGGCACGTCAGCCTTGGAACCGGCCGTGCCAAGCTTGTGGGCAGCATCGCCCTTGTCGCTCTCCACGCTGTTGGCCTGCGCCCGCTTGGTGTAGGACATAGACGGGGGGATAGAGGGCGCCACTGAGGAGCCACAGAGCAATGACAACAGCATGGACTTTATTTTTTAAACAAGGAAGTCCCCATTGTGGTTTCCGCAGAGTTAGGGCAAATATCATTTAACTTCAGTCAATGCAGAACGTTTATATAATAATGCTAGTTGAACAGTTAAAACTACATTTGTGTGTTTTATTGACTGGCATCCACCTAAAATACCTACTGGCGTTAAGTAATTAAACATTTCCATTGGATGTACTATATTAGGCCACATGTAAAGAAAGCTCTGCTTGCACGTGTTGCACACGGTTCAAGTGTAAAGGGAACTTCCTGAGGCTAATCAGTTCAACTTAAAGAGATATTTCAGGATTTTGGCAATGAAGCACTATCTACTTCCCCAGAGTCAGATGAACTTGTTTAGTTTGAAGGAAGTTGCCAACTACCATTAGCGCAATTGTTAACTACCATTAGCACAATGGCTGGAAGTCTATAGAGCCCCACAGTGGAGGTGTCATAATACCCATAACACCTAGTAGTCAAACAGGGAAATGATTCCAATCATTTCTCCACAATTCATTTTTACCATTGGGAATTGTAGAAACACTTAAAATACGGGTTGTGTTTCGTGTAGGCTAACCCTGGCGTGACGTTTTGATAACTATGTAAATTGCTCTCGGACAAGATGACTTATATATTCCATTTACTCTCAGATTCAAAAATACTCATTAGCATCAAAGTAGACATCATGCAAGACTACAAATCCCTGCATGCCTCTGCACGTCATCTCTAGCTGACACCTTTGCTAGGAGTGTCCCCTTTGGTGGTGTCAATTTAAAACTTGCACAAGACATTTCACAGAATTGCCTATTTAAAGAAATGTAGCCAATTTATTCATTACTACATTTAGCTAACATAGTTAATCCACATAATCTTACCTTTGCCTCGACTCATCAGTCTCATCCAGATCACCATAGCATTTGTAGTTATTTATGATAACCACATTAGCAGCTAATTAGAATGTCCTTTTTGGGGGTTAAATACCATAAAAGCCACCTTGTCCTAGAGAGATTAACACGGTAATCAAAACATTACGCCAGGGTAAGCCTACACGAAACACAGTCCTTATTTTAAGTGTTTTTACAATCCACTATGGGATAGATAATGAAACCATTTCCTTGTTTGACCGCTAGGTTTTATGGTTATTGGTTTGTACTGCGGTACTCTATGGGAAGAGAGTACCGCAGTAGACAAGGGCTCTCCAACCCTGTTCCTGTAGCTTTTTTTAATCCAACCCCAGTTGTAACTTACCTGATTCAGCTCATCAACCACCTAATTACAGTGCTTTCAGAAAGTATTCATACCCCCTTGACCTAGTCCACATCTTGTTGTGTTACAGCTTAAATTATCCCCCTATCCATCTGTACACAATACTCCAAAATGACAAAGAGAAAACATGTTTTTAGAAATGTTTTCAAATGTATTGAAAATTAAATATATACAGTTGAAGTCGGAAGTTTACATGCAGCCAAATGCATTTAAACTCAGTTTTTTCACAATTCCTGACATTTAATCCTAGTAAAAATGTTAGGATCACCACTTTATTTTAAGAATGTGAAATGTCAGAATAATAGTAGAGAGAATGATCCATTTCAGCTTTTATTTCTTTCATCACATTCCCAGTGGGTCAGAAGTTTACATACACTCAATTAGTATTTGGTAGCATTGCCGTGCTTCACGGATGGGATGATGTTCTTCGGCTTGTAAGCCTCCCCCTTTTTCCTCCAAACATAACGATGGTCATTATGGCCAAACAGTCCTGTTTTTGTTTCATCAGACCAGAGGACATTTCTCCAAAATGTACAATCTTTGTGCCCATGTGCAGTTGCAAACCATAGTCTGGCTTTTCCAAGGTGGTTTTGGAGCAGTGGCTTCTTCCTTGCTGAGCTGCCTTTCAGGTTATGTCGATATAGGACTCGTTTTACTGTGGATATAGATACGTTTGTACCCATTTCCTCCAGCATCTTCACAAAGTCCTTTGCTGTTGTTCTGGGATTGATTTGCACTTTTCGCACAACAGTACTTCATCTCTAGGAGACAGAATGTGTCTCCTTCCTGAGCGGTATGACGGCTGCGTGGTCCCATGGTGTTTATACTTGAGTACTATTGTTTGTACAGATGAACATGGTACCTTCAGGTGTTTGGAAATTGCTCCCAAGGATGAACCACACTTGGAGGTCTCCAATTGTTTTCTGAGGTCTTTGCTGATTTCTTTTTGATTTTCCCACGATGTCAAGCAAAGAGGCACTGTGTTTGAAGGTAGGCCTTGAAATCCATCCACAGGTACACCTCCAATTGACTCAAATGATGTCAATTAGCCTATCAGACACTTCTAAAGCCATGACATAATTTTCTGGAATTTTCCAAGCTGTTTAAAGGCACAGTCAACTTAGTGTAGTGTAACTTCTGTCCCACTGGAATTGTGATATAATTGTTGGAAAAATGACTTGTGTCATGCACAAAGTAGATGTCCTAACCGACTTGCCAAAACTATAGTTTGTTAACAAGACATTTGTGGAGTGGTTGAAAAACGAGTTAATGACGCCAACATAAGTGTATGTAAATTTCCGACTTCAACTGTATATCTATCCTACCCTGCCTTTCTAAGGTCTTCGAAAGCAGAGTTAAACAGATCACCGACCATTTCTAATCCCACCGTACCTTCTCTGCTATGCAATCTGGTTTCCGAGCTGGTCATGGGTGCACCTCAGCCACGCTCAAGGTCCTAAATGATATCATAACCTCCATTGATAAGAGACAATACTGTGCAGTATTCATAGACCTGGCCAAGGCTTTCGAATCTGTCAATCACCGTATTCTTCTCAGCACATTCAACAGCCTTGGTTTCTCAAATGACTCCCTCTCCTGTTTCACCAACTACTTCACAGACAGAGTCCAGTGTGTCAAATCGGAGGGCCTGTTGTCTGGACCTCTGGCAGTCTCTATGGGGTACCACAGGGTTCAATTCTCGGGCCGACTCTTTTTTTCTGTATACATCAATGTCGTCGCTCTTGCTGCTGATCCACCTCTACGCAGACGACACCATTCTGTATACTTCTGGCCCTTCTTTGGACACTATGTTAACTAACCTCCAGACGAGCTTCAATGCCATACAACTCTCCTTCCGTGGCCTCCAACTGCTCTTAAATGCAAGTAAAATTAAATGCATGCTCTTCAACCGATCGCTGCCCACACCCGCCCACCCAACTTGCATCACTACGCTGGATGGTTCTGACTTAGAATATGTGGACAACTACAAATTCCAAGGTGTCTGGTTAGGCATCTCCAATCCAAAATTAAATCTAGAATCGGCTTCCTATTTCGCAACAAAGCATCCTTTACTCATGCTGCCAAACATAACCTCGTAAAACTGAACATTCTACCAATCCTCGACTTTGGCGATGTCATTTACAAAATAGCCTCCAACACTCTCCTCAGCAAATTGGATGCAGTCTATCACAGTGCCAATTCTTCCTTTGGCCACCTTTCCTTCCAGTTCTCTGCTGCCAATGACTGGAACGAACTGCAATAATCACTAAAGCTGGAGATTCTTCTCTCTCTCACTAACTTCAAGCATCAGCTGTCAGAGCAGCTCACAGATCATTGCACCTGTGCATAGCCCATCTGTAAATAGCCCATCCAACTACCTCATCCTCATACTGTATTTATTTAGCTCCTTTGCACCCCAGTATCTCTACTTGCACATTCATCTTCTGCACATCTATCACTCCAGTGTTTAATTGCTAAATTGTAATTATTTCGCCACTACGGCCTATTTATTGCCTTACCTCATTTGCACACTGTATATAGACTTTTTTCTATTGTGTTATTGACTGTGTTTGTTTATTCCATGTGTAACTCTGTTGTTGTTGTTTGTGTCGCACTGCTTTGCTTTATCTTGGCCAGGTCGCAGTTGTAAATGAGGTCGCAGCTGGAATTTGTTCTCAACTAGCCTACTTGGTTAAATACAGGTGAAAAAAAAGACAAGCTCTGTCAAGTTGGTTGTTGAGCTAGCCAGCCATTTTCAAGTCTTGCCATAGATTTTTCTAGCCGATTCAAGTCAAAACTGTAACTAGGCCACTCAGGAACGTTCAATGTCAGTCTTGGTCAGCAACTCCAGTGTATATTTGGCATTGTGTTTTAGGTTATTGTCCTGCTGAAAGGTGAATTTGTCTTCCAGTGTCTGGTGGAAAGCAGACTGAAACAGGTTTTCCTCTAGGATTTTTCCTGTGCTTAACTCTATTCCTTTTTATCCTAAAAAACCCAATGCAGCCACCACCATGCTTGAAAGAATGAAGAATGGTACTCTCGTGTTTTCCCCAAACATAACACTTTGCATTGAGGACAAAGTTAAATTCTTTGCCACATTTCTTGCAGTTTTACTTTAGTGCCTTACTGCAAACAGGATGCATATTTTGGAATATTTTTTATTCTGTTGAGGCTTCCTTCTTTTCACCCCGTCATTTAGGTTAGTATTGTGGAGTAACTACAATGTTGTTGATCCATGCTCAGTTTTCACCTATCATAACCTTTAAGCTCTGTAACCGTTTTTTTTTTAAAGTCACCATTGACCTCATGGTGAAATCCCTGAGGGGTTTCCTTCCTCCCCGGCAATTGAGTTAGAAAGGACGCCTGTATTTTTGTAGTGACTGGGTGTATTGATACGCCATCCAAACTTCACCAATGCCAGTGACACACAATTTAATTTAATCAATTTTAAATTCAGGCTGTAGCAACAAAATATGGAAAAGGTCCAGGGGTGTGAATACTTTCTCAAGGCACAACAAGGTGAACTACATTAGGGTTGGATTGAAAACCTACAGGACCGTAGCACTCCAGGAACATGGTTGGAGAGAGCCCTGCTCTACTAACTATAACTTGCTTTATATACTGGACACAGAGACATAAAAATGCCAAAATCCATAACTCTTTAAGCTACGATTAGCCAATATATTATAACTATATTTTCTTTAATAATGGTGATAAAACTCAAGTCTTGTGCCATGAGATTCAAGACGGTCGACAATGCCGTCCTTACCATGGTCGCTGAAGCGCCGCTGCTTCTGGTTGGCCGATATGCTGCGTGTGACCTTGGAGTGGGCAGGCGATTGGCTGGAACTGTTGTTGGCCTCGCTGCTGGGCCGTGACCTTTGACACAGGTTGCTATTGGACAGCGACTCGCTCCCCTCAAACTGTCCAATGAAAGGAGGGGGGGGGCATTTGAAAAAACAAAAAGAGCCATTGCACACATTATAACGTGGTGGTCATGTAGACTTAAAGGTAGACTGCAATATGCCATCAGTGGGGCGAATTCCTGTTTAGAAATCAACAAGAAAATTCTAACCTACCAAGACCGCCACTATTGGCTCTTCCCATGCTTCAAGGGAGGGCGTACATTGGGAAGAGGAAATAATGGCAGTCTTGGTGGATTAGAATTTTGTTGTTGTTGATGTCTGGTAAGCAGGAAGTTAACCGCTGTGTATGATTATTTCAGTCTAAAGTATAGCTTTAAAACACAGTTTAAACTATAATTTTGACCTCATGGACTGTCAGTCCTTGATCCATATCTCCTAATAAAAATTTGAGTGTGGTTGCCCCTTCCCTCAGCTTTATAGCAAACCAAGTGGTGAAGCTGCCGTTTTGTGGATTTCAAATAAAGGAGTAAGTCTTTAATGTGCGTATCCATAGGATACACATGAATTGTTTGTTTGTGAAGTCTGTCATTATTATGGCTATAGCCCATGTCTCACCTCGGCTGGTTTCCTGCCCAAAAGGAGGTAAGTGGCCATGGTCTCATCGTACTTCTGTCCTGTTAACGCATCTGTGATGTCCTCTTTGGGGAAGCCCATGGTTATCATCAGTTCTGTAGGGAGAGAGGAGGGAACATAACACAATGAATGAATGGCATGAACAGGGTAGTAATATAATGTAACACCTGAAGTTCCCTTAAGAATAATAACATTATTCTATTTTATCATATTGTGGCATGGAATTGATATTTTTCATAAAATATAGCGTGTTACAAAACAGCCCATAAGTGAGGAAGGGAGAGAATCCAATCAGACTTTCATGATATTGGGCGTGTGTGACTGACCTATCCGTTTGGTGTCGTTCCAGTCGGGTTCCGGTTCCTGATGGGGCTTCAGCTCCTCCTCCTCATGGCCCACGTTCATCCAGCGGTCTCTCATGATTTGCTGAGGGGCAGACAGACAGTTAGATGGACCAATGGACAAAGAGAGACAAAGATAGAGAGGACTAAACAGCTTCAGCATAGTGAAAAACATGATACTTTGTACATCTGTATGCTCATGTTGGATTTAGTAAGATGTAGAAGAAAAAAAAAACTGAGCAACACATCAAAGTGTTCCAGCGTCTAGAAGCCATCTGTTTAACATGTCTTCTTTAGTTCCATGAAAGCAAAGTGTAGATGTGAACTAGAGATTTCTATATCTACATGTCTGTATGAGCATGCACATGTGGTATGTGTTTGAGTCTAGAAGCGTGTGTCCATGCATGTGTGTGTGACCGTACATTCGCGTATGTGTCAGTGTGTGTTGCTCGCACTCTCTTACCTCCAGGCTGCTCCGTTTGCCAGGGTTGAGCACCAACAGTTTCTTCAGCAGGTTTTCACAGTCTGTAGACATGTAGAACGGAATACGATACTTCCCTCGCAGCACTCGCTCTCTCAGCTCCTATGGAGGGATATAGAGAGTAGAGGTTTTGGTTGAGTCTCTAGACATGTAGAAAGGAATACGATACTTCCCTCTTAGCATTCGCTCTCAGCTCCTACACAGGACAATTAACAATAACAGTGGATGAGACTTTTTGGCCAAAGGAAGAGAAAGACTACCACTCAACACTTTATTTGGCATGAAAATGTTAAATATGTAATTGGACCATGTCAAATAGTGTGACCAAAAACAGTGTTTTGTTTTGCAGTACTGTATAAGGCCTACGTAACTTTAAGTGTGACAAAAAAAACGTTCTAGCAATGAGAACTGTGGAACAACTGAAACAGCAGTATTTGACTACGGTAGCAACTGAAGGAGAATGATGTGTTCCACATCAGAAATAAGTGTCTCCACACACACCTCCCCTTGGGAGAATCAAAGGGCATAAAGGATGACCTCCAGACTACCGTCCATCTCGCTTTATCCTTACATCTGTTCCATACATCCATCCCATGCCCCACCACACAATCAAGTATGTTGGCCTATCAAAAAAAAAAAAATTGAGAATAGGCATTGGTCTGAAGCCGAAAAAGGAAATTCACATGAGCACCACAATGCCTATTCCATCCATGCTATAGCAAGGTTTTCTAGCACACAGCTTTGACCTACTACAGTAGCTATGTGTAGGCAGGTTGCTTCGGATTCAAACGTCCTCAAACAGCCTGATTCATACTCTTAGAGGAGGTGCTTTCACAATACCGTGATTTGTAACGCAAAAACACAGTGTGGTGAAGAAAGTAAAAGTGCATTATGTGCCATGTAAAAAAGCTCAAGTTCCTTGCTCATAACATATGAAAGCTGGTGGTTCAATATTCCCAGTTAAGAAGTTTTAGGTTGTAGTTATTATGGGAATTATGACACGTTGACTATTTCTCTCTATACCATTTGTATTTCATATACCTTTGACAATTGGATGTTCTTATAGGCACTTTAGTATTGCCAGCCTAATCTCGGGAGTTGATAGGCTTGAAGTCATAAACAGCACTGCGTTTCCAGCATTGCTGGCAAACGCAGGAAAGTGCTGTTTGAATGAATGCTTACAAGCCTGCTGCTGCCTACTACCGCTCAGTCAGACTGCTCTATCAAATCATAGACTTAATTATAACATAATAACATGCAGAAACACGAGCTTTGGGTCATTAATATGGTAAAATCCGGAAACTATAATTTCAAAAACAAAACGTTTATTCTTTCAGTGAAATACGGAACCGTTACGTATTTTATCTAAAGGGTGGCAACCCTAAGTCTAAATATTGAGGTTACATTGCACATCCTTCAATGTTATGTCATAATTATGTACAATTCTGGCAAATTAATTACCGTCTTTGTTAGGAAGAAACACAGGTTGGAACAAGCCAGGCGGCCCAAACGGATGCATATACCCGGACTCTGCTTGCACTGAACGCAAGAGAAGTGACACAATTTCCCTAGTTAATATTGCCTGCCAAAATGCTTTTATTTTACCAAATTATGCAGGTAAAAAAATATATAATTCTGTGTATTGACTTTAAGAAAGGCATTGATGTTTATGGTTAGGTACATTTGTGCAATGAATGTGCTTTTATTGAGAATATGGTTTTGTAAAATCATGAGGCGGAAGGTAACCTAGCGGTTAGAGCGTTGGATTAGTAACCGAAAGGTTGCAAGATCGAATGCCGGTGCTGACAAGGTAAAAATCTGTCATTCTGCCCCTGAACAAGGCAGTTAACCCACTGTTCCTAGGCTGTCATTGAAATTAAGAATATTTGTTCTTAACTACCTTGCCTAGTTAAATAAAAGGTAAAAACAAAAGTAATAATTTATATAGATTTTTTTTAAATCACCCGTTTGGCGAAGTTGAATTAGGCTGTGAATCGATGATAATTTAACAGGCACCGCATTGATTATATGCAACGCAGGACAAGCTAGTTAAACTAGTAATATCATCAATCATGTGTAGCTAACGTGATTATGTGAAGATTGATTGTTTTTCATAAGATAAGTTTAATGCTAGCTAGCAACATACTCATTGCAGCCACAAGTTGCTTCTGACGCTGCACTCGCGTAACAGGTGATCAGCCTGCCACACAGTTTCCTCATGGATTGCAATGTAAATCGGCCATAATCGGCGTCCAAAATTCAAATTGGTTGGTGAATAAGGCCCACTTAACCAGTATGGCTACAACAGCATTATGCAGTATTAACCCATCCCATCTGGTTTACGCTTAGTGGCACTTTTTTTCTCTTCTCGCTCTTCAACAGGGCAATGACCAAACACACCTTCAGACTGTTTAAGGGCTATTTGACCAAGAAGGAGAGTGATGGAGTACTGCATCAGATGACTTGGCCTCTACAATCACCCAACCTCAACCCAATTGAGATGGTTTGGACCGCAGAGTGAAGGAAAAGCAGCCAACAAGTACTCAATATATGTGGGAACGCCAAGATTGTTGGAAAGCATTCCAGGTGAAGCTGGTTTGGACATTGTCCTGTTGCAAAAAACACATGATAGTCACACTAAGCTCAAACCAGATGTGATGGAGTATCGTTACAGAATGCTGTGGTAGAATGTGATAGAATGCTGTGCTGGTTAAATGTGCCTTGAATGTTTAAATAAGTCACAGACAAGTGTCACCAGCAAAGCACCCCCACACCACCTGCTTTACGGTGGGAAATATACATGCGGAGATCATCCGTTGAGCCACACGGTCTCACAAAGACACTGCGGTTGGAACAAATTTCCACGGGTCTAATGTCCATTGCTCGTGTTTCTTGGACCAAGCAAGTCTCTTCTTATTGGTGTCGTTAAGTAGTTGTTTCTTTGCAGCAATTCTACCATGAAGGCCTGATTCACACATTCTCCTCTGAACAGTTGATGTTGAGCTGCGTCTGTTACTTGAACTCAGTGAAGCATTTATTTGGGCTGAAATTTCTGAGGCTGGTAACTAATGAACTTATTCTCTGCAACAGAGGTAACTCCGACTCTTCCTTTCCTGTGGCGGTCCTCATGAGAGCCAGTTTCATTATAGCGCTTGATGGGTTTTGCGACTGCACTTGAAGAAACTGTCAGAGTTCTTGAAATGTTCCGGATTGACTGACCTCCATGTCTTAAAGTAATGATGGACTGTAGTATCTCAAACGCATTAAGGAGTAGAATAATTCCACAAATTAACTTATAATTGAAAGGCATTCCAGGTGGTTACCTCATGAAGCTGGTTGAGAGAAATCCAAGAGTGTGCAAAGCTATCATCATGGAAAAGTTGTCTATTTGAAGAATCTCAAATATAAAATATATTTAGATTTGTTTAACACTTTTTTGGTTAATACATTATTCCATATGTGTTATTTCATAGTTGATGTCTTCACTATTATTCAAAATATAGAAAATAGTAAAAATAAAGAAAAACCCTTGAATGAGTAGGTGTTTTAAAACCTTTGATACAACAATTTGTTCAGCACTTTTGAAAAATAATTCAGAACATGGGCCATCCTCACAATATTCTCCCTGTACACCATGTCGGAACCATAGGATAAATAAAAGGGGGCATATAAGCACACACTGGTCTTACAATATTCGATGATGACGTTTCTCTAAAACAGGCTACAGGCTACATGTGTACCACCAAGTCAGAACAGTAGGCTAAATTATTTTATTTTATTTTTACCTTTATTTTACTAGGCAAGTCAGTTCTTATTTTCAATGACGGCCTAGGAACAGTGGGTTAACTGCCTGTTCAGGGGCAGAATGACAGATTTGTACCTTGTCAGCTCGGGGATTCGAACTTGCAACCTTTCGGTTACTAGTCCAACGCTCTAACCACTAGGCTACCCTGCCGCCCCAATTATGAGGGGGAAAGGTACCAAATTATTAGGATGAGGCACATGGGCTACTAACAGCTTATCACACAACATACATGTAGTATTACTTTCTTATATACACCGTTGCTATCTCCCTGGCATATTACAGAGAAACTTGTTTCTCATGGTTGGAGTCCTTTAGGTTCCCTTTTGGCAAACTCCAAGTGCGTGGTCATGTGCCTTCTACTGAGGAGAGGCTTCCACTCTACCATAAAGGCCTTATTGGTGTAGTGCTGCAGAGATGGTTGTCGTTCTGTAAGGTTCTCCCATCTCCACAGAGGAATTATTGAGCTCTGTCAATGATCATCGGGCTCATGGTCTCCTCCCTGACCAAGGCTCCAATTGCTCAGTTTTGCCGGGCGAGTAGCTCTAGGAAGAGTCATGGTGGTTCCAAACTTCTTTCATTTAAGAATGATTGAGGCCATTGTGTTCTTGGGGACCTTTCCTGCTGCAAACATTTCTTGGTACTCTTCCCCAGATCTGTGTCTCGACACAATCCTGCCTCGAAGCTCTACAGACAAGCTAACATGCTAAGTAGTTGAAAAGTAGCTAAAAAGTAGTAAGTAGTACTACGTAGTAGTACAACGTTGGTAATTAGCTAAAATGCTAAAGTTGTCCATGGTGAGATTTGAACACTCAACTTTTGGGTTGCTAGACATTCACGTTATATGCCTATCCTTCCACCCCAGCAAACCATCCTTGTTTTTGCCATAACTGAGAATTAGTTATTGTCAAATTTCTGAAGTAAATCTCTATTTTTGATGTATATGGGATGTTATAGAAGGGTCAATATACTTTTTTGTGTGATTTGGCTCGTTTTTGAGAAACTTACACTATTCGCGATTCACTTCCCAATTTCTCGTTGTGCAGTATCAGGGCTAGAGGTTGACCGATTAATCAGAATGGCCGATTAATTAGGGCCAATTTCAAGTTTTTTTTTTTTTTACACCGTTATTCAATCTTTATTTAACTAGGTAAGTCAGTTAAGAACACATTCTTATTTTCAATGACGGCCTAGGAATGGTGGGTTAACTGCCTTGTTCAGGGGCAGAACAACAGATTTGTACCTCGTCAGCTCAGGGATTCAATCTTGCAACCTTACGGTTAACTAGTCCAACACTCTAACCACCTCCCTTCGCGAGGAGCCCGATTGTTACGCGAATGCAGTAAGCAGCCAAGGTAAGTTGCTAGTTAGCATTAAACTTAATCATAATCACTAGTTATAACTTTACATGGTTGATGATATTACTAGTTTATCTAGCATGTCCTGCGTTGTACATAATCGATGCAGTGCGCATTCGTTGCTCCAACGTGTACCTAACAATAAACATCGATGCCTTTCTTAAAATCAATACAGAGAAGTATATATTTTTAAACCTGCATATTTAGGTAAAAGAAATCCAGGTTGGCAGGCAATATTAACCAGGTGAAATTGTGTCACTTCTTTTGCGTTCATTGCACGCAGAGTCAGGGTATATGCAAGTTTGGGCCACCTGGCTCATTGCGAACTAATTTGTCAGAATTTTACGGAATTATGACATAACATTGAAGGTTGTGCAATGTAAAAGGAATATTTAGACTGATGGATGCCACCCGTTAGATAAAATACAGAACGGTTCCGTATTTCACTAAAATAATAAATGTTTTGTTTTCGAGATGATAGTCTCCGGATTCGACCATATTAATGACTTAAGGCTTGTATTTCTGTGTGTTATTATGTTATAATTAAGTCTATGATTTGATAGAGCGGTCTGAGCGATGGTAGGCACCAGCAGGCTCATAAGCATTCATTCAAACAGCACTTTCGTGTGTTTTGCCAGCAGCTCTGCTGTTTATGAATTCAAGCCTATCAACTCCTGAGATTAGGCTGGTGTAACAATGTGATGTGAAATGGCTAACTAGTTAGCGGGGTGCGCGCTAATAGCATTTCAAACGTCACTCGCTGAGACTTGGAGTAGTTGTTCCCCTTGCTCTGCATGGGTAACGCTGCTTCGAGGGTGTCTGTTGTCGATGTGTTCCTAGTTCGAGCCCAGGTAGGAGTGAGGAGAGGGACGGAAGCTATACTGTTACACTGGCAATACTAAAGTGCCTATAAGAACATCCAATAGTCAAAGGTATATGAAATACAAATGGTATAGAGAGAAATAGTCCTATAATTCCTATAATAACTACAACCTAAAACTTCTTACTTGGTAATATTGAAGACTCATGTTAAAAGGAACCACCAGCTTTCATATGTTCTCATGTTCTGAGCAAGGAACTTAAACGTTAGCTTTCTTACATATTGCATATATTGCACTTTTACATTCTTCTCCAACACTTTGTTTTTGCATTATTTAAACCAAATTGAACATGTTTCATTATTTATTTGAGGCTAAATTGATTTTATTGATGTTTTATATTAAGTTAAAATAAGTGTTCATTCAGTATTGTTGTAATTGTCATTATTACAAATACATTTTCAAAATTGGCTGATTAATAGCTATCGGCTTTTTTGTCCTTCAATAATCGGTATCAACGTTGAAAAATCATAATCGGTCGACCCCTAATCAGGGCATGTCCTTTTAGAAACAGACTTGCTCTCAGTATTGTAACGACCCTGGGGTTTATAACCGCGCGCTGGATTTCGGGCTAGCAGGTTGAGGGTTTGAGACCTGCTCCCTGCTGTTTCATTACAGTATAGTGATACAGGTCTTTAGATGTTGTACACATGAAATTGTATCATTCTGAACTTTTCTGCAACGTTATAATCCATTTTGTGCGACTCCAGATGTTTCTTTTACCAGCTGTGCTGCCCACAGGACACGCTTGGCCTGAAATATCTACATAAATATACTGAGAGCGTGTCACGTGCGCCGAATACAACAACTGTTGACCTTACAGTGAAATGCTTACTCACAAGCCCTTAACCAACAATGCCGTTTTAAAGAAAATCTATTTTTGGAGCTTTTGTTCATCGTTGTGTACCGATAATGCTCAACAAGCAATGAGGAATCGAATTGCGGCTGAGGAAAATTTCTCAAAAACAAGCCAAATCACACACCAACAAAAAGTGTCCGGACCCTTCTATAACATGCCATTTACACCTAAAATAGAGATTAACTTCAGAAATAGGAACATTCTGTTTTTTGTAAGCATACCAAATGTAACATATCATACTAATTTCAGTCTCCTTGATTTACATTTAGTATGTTGCTTCTAATCTATGAGACCAAACTGGCACACAGCAAGTCACGTAACCAAGCAATGATTCTGATGTTGTTATTTTCACCTGGTGCAGCGTGTGGAGCCCCGACTATGTTTTACTTGTGTATGGCGATTTTGGATTTTCTGTGTACACACTGAAAAGTCATTTGACACTGTTGATCAGTCAGCACACATTTGGGTAAAGACGCCAGGAGAGGGAGTTTGTTTATGCCAGAGCTGGAATTTATTCAACATGTGTTTGAAACAGCGATGCTGTTAGCCTTGGAAAGGGCAACTGATGGTTATCTGTACATGTGCGTTTGGGGTTCAACCATATATTATATGCGGTTCAACATAGCTAATTTACTGTTTCTTAACAAAGCAATTTGTTTTCTCTGTTATAGTTTGTGTTGTGGTCTTGGTTGTTCTTAGTCGAGGAAATGTAGCGTAGCCAACTGCAGTGTTTATCATGTCTGAAATCTGGCTACCTCGTCTTAACGTTACCGTAGCTCGGTCTGTACAATGCAAATGAAAGTGATTAGCTTGGCAGTTTCCCAAAGTAACATTAACTAACTACCGTAATTGCTGGACTATTAAGCGCAACTGAATATAAACCGCACCCACTGAATTATTTAAAAAATATGTATTTTGTACATAAATAAGCCGCACATGTCTATAAGCCGCAGGTGCCTACCGGTACATTGAAACAAATTAACTTTACACAGCCTTTAAACGAAACACGGCATTGTAACAAAAATAAATAGGCTTTAACGAAACACGGCTTGTAACAAAAATAAATAGGCTTTAACGAAACACGGCTTGTAACAAAAATAAATAGGCTTTAACGAAACACAGCTTGTAACAAAAATTAAAACAGTAGCCTACCAAGAAAGCCATTGGTCACTATCTTCCTCCTCCTGTGCACTGAAACCACTGAAGTCATCTCCTTCGGTGTCGGATTTGAATAGCCTCAGAATAGCCTTCATCCGATGTTGGATCGTTTTCATTGTCGCTCTCATCACTTTCATCCGGAGGCAAATACCCCGATGAGCTCATGCTGCCCCTTCAACATGCAGCAGTCCAGCCTTTCGAAACCCGTTGATGATAGTGGATTTTTTGACAATGCTCCACGCTGTCAGGACCCACTGGCAGACTTGACCATAAGATGCTCTTTGCCTGCGGCCCGTTTTAGTGAAGGATTTCTCCCCACTTGTCATCCAAGTCTCCCACTGAACAAGGAGCGCCACCTTAAATGCACGATTTACACTGATGTCGAGTGGCTGCAAATACTTTGGGCCATCTGCTTTTCTTCCCTCTGAAAGCTTTTGTTGTATTTTTGCACTGAGTCAGTTCCTCACGCTGCTGTTTCCAACATCTTATCATCGACTCATTAAGGCCAAGCTCCGATGCAGCAGCTCTATTTCCTTTTCCAACAGCCAGATCGATCGCCTTCAACTTGAAAGCTGCATCATATGCATTTCTCCGTGTCTTTGCCATGAGGGTGACAAAATTACTACCGTAATCAGAATGATGGGATGTTTGAGCGCGCTCGATTTACGTCACATTATGTGACGGTGCTCAGTTTTTTGGCGGCATGAATCTTGTGAAAGCGGGAAAAATCCATATATTAGCCGCGTCATTGTATAAACCGCGAGGTTCAAAGTGTGGGAATAAAGTAGCGGCTTATAGTCCGGAAATTACGGTACTTATATTTTGCGTAAGAAAGTATGATATATTGTGGTGAATGATCTGGCCATCAACGTTAGCCAACATTACAGTCTTCGGGTGGCTTAAGTTACTTAGCTAGTTAAAGTTAAATTGGCTTTCATAGCAGCCAAGGACGTTCGCTAGTTTATTTGAGCATATTTTTTTGTGCTCAGATTAGATCAGCAGTTAACACATGATGACTTTCTTATGTGAAAAACCTTACATGGCTAAATATAGCTAGCTTTCCTCGCTTGTTGGTTAGCTACCTAGCCAGCGTTAGCTCTCGTCTAACATTGCATTAGATTGCGAGCTACCTACCTAGCTAATCAAAACTACATTCATTGGCCAGCTACCTTTATTTGCCTGTCCATTAGCTAGCTAGCTTTCAGCTGACAAGTGTTAGCTGGCTTCAGAGGACAGCTGCGGGACTTTGTACAAGCAAGCTAATGTTTGCTAGTTAGCTTCCTAGCTAACCAAAATATCTGCATTTATGAATTAACCTCAGCTTGAATACCACCATATAGCTAGCTATGTACAGTAACCTAGGTTTGTTTGCATACACATATGACTGGCAGCATGGTGCAAGTAGCTGTGTTGTTGCCGAGCAACCGACCCAGTGTTATTACTCGGCATTTGGGCAAAAAAACAAACATGTTAACATTGTCAGAAATGCTACAAAAGGGTAGCACATCGTTGTTTCTTAAAAGACGGGTCATTTTATGGATGCTATAGTCTCATTTTAATCTGACGTCCAGAATTTTAGCTAGGTAGGCACAACAAATACTCCTATAACTCAATTGCTAATGACCCTGTTAAAAAAATGATCATGACTAAAGAGGCGGGGAGGGTGTTGTGTACCTACAATAAAGTAGATTTGCGAATTTTTATCGGGATTGGTGTCATATTGGAATTTAACACTGAGCTTCAACCGATACCTATAACATTATTACCCATAGGTTCCATACAGAATATCCCCCAAAATCCACACACACACAACCACCCCCCACCATACACACCTTTAGATTCTGTCCATCAAAGGGCAGTGAGCCGCTGACAAGTGTGTACAGTATGACCCCCAGGCTCCAGACGTCCACCTCGGGCCCGTCATACTTCTTCCCCTGGAACAGCTCTGGGGCAGCGTAGGGCGGGGAGCCGCAGAACGTGTCCAGCTTACTGCCTAGGGTAAACTCGTTGCTAAAGCCGAAGTCTGCAATCTTGATGTTCATGTCTGCGTCCAGGAGTAGGTTCTCAGCCTGATTTGAGATTGGAAGAGGAGGGTGAGTATCTGTATACGAGAGACACAGCAGACAGAAAGACGGATATACAGTGATCGAGAGAGAGAGAGTCTGAGTGTCTGTCTCTCAATCTGTATCGATCAATGTCTACTCAGACACACTCAGACAGTGAGTCACTGTGTGTGTGACCCTTGATGGCGTAAAGTTCCAATGCTACAGCAGCATGTATGGTATTGGTTTTCACCTTCAGATCCCTGTGGACGATCCTCTTCTGATGGCAATACTGCACTGCAGAGACAATCTGAAAGAGAAAATTCTGTTGGAGGGGGACAATTTTTTCCCAATCCATTCCTAGGGGTCTCTCAGGCTGTACATTTCTACCCCAGCATTAACACACTTGATTTAACTAAATCAACAAATTACCAAGCTAAGCCAACAAATCTCAATGGTAGATTTAGCCGCTACGCAATCGCTCTACTGATGGCTAATGAATCTCTACAGCTAGTCAACATTAGCCGCTAAGCTATGCTACGCTACAAATTAATTAGTCCCCATTCCTAGAGGTTGGATTGCATTAGCCTCCTTGCAATAAGGCTAATCAAATCTCTCATCAGTCAGAGATAGGGTACTCTGTTTGAATGCTACATAGATAAGTCATCCTTCCTCCATCGAGGTATGCGAACGCAACATCAATTCTGACAAGACTGGATAGGACAACACGTATTTTCCAGGGCCGAATTCATAAAGTATGTCCAGAGTAGGAATGCTGACCTAGGATCAGGTCCCCTCGGTCCATATTATCTCATAACGATCCAAAAAAGCAGATCCTTGAACAGCAGTCCTATTCTGAGACACATAATATGGGAACTGATCTGCTAGATTAGGTGAGCAGATTTTAGCTGCGCGAAAAATGGATTACCCCTCTACAGTTCTTAATCGTAGCCTATCACCCAAGTTTGGTAGCTATGCTGTTGGAGGTACGGTCGTTCATGCGGTGGTTACAATATAGGTTATCACTGATAAATATTAACATAAAAAGGTAAACGAGTTGGGTACAGTGAAAGACAGCATTTTTACATGCAAATCTGATTGGATACAGTGTTTGATTATTTAAATATCAGACTCATTTTAACTTCTGAGTTGCTTTTTTCTTTGAGGGCTAATAGGGGACATTTCCAGGGACAGGTCACCAGAATCGGGGACTGTCCCGGAAATTGGGGACATCTGGTCACCTTACAGTTAGCTCAAAGGAGAGGTAAAGGAAGGATGCAAAGAAAAGGTTAGACATTTGCACCATTCAAATGAACAGTTTAGACTTTTTGTGCAATTCTATATTGACTCCTAGGTAGATCTGAAAGGACTGGATAGGGGTCAGCAATATAGTAATAGATTGACCTTGCACTCTGAATTCTTTGCCATGTTCCTTACACCCTATCCAATTGCTTCAGATCTACAAATGTGGTGGGTAGTGGATAGGGCTAGGGGTTGTTTCTGGGCAGGGCCATTGACCAACACAAACCTTATATACTTGGGAGAGACACTTCATAAAAGGATTTAGGATGCTTAAGGACTACCACTAGAGTCTAGAGGAAAGGCCTAGTCCCTTGTTTCTAGACGGGGCCATTGACTAACCTTATATACTTAAGGGGAATCCTCTTAAGTCAAATTTTCACTTAGTCACGCAAGGATGCTGCGATGCCAAAACACAGTGTGGGTTGACAGAGAAGTACACTAGGGGAGTAATAAAGTACGTCTAATGATGTTCTGCGTTTCTGCTTGGTGAATCAGCATGAGGTCTGTTCGTGCTGAGTAACAGATATGGGAATTTCATGAGCACACACGCTCGCAGACACACACACTTTACTGAGATGTAATCAACTCACACTGCCTGGCTTGTAGAATACACAAACTGTAAGAGACATGCCCAACCTCGCCTGTAGGACTCAGTGGCATGACACACACCCTAATAGACAGCCGGCGTCGATGACGTGGATGCCGATTAAGGTAGCCCCCTGCACCTCTGATTCAGAGGGGTTGGCTTAAATGTGGAAGACGCATTTCAGTTGAAGGCATTCAGTTGTACAACTGACTAGGTATCCCCCCTTTTCCTGTAGAACATGGAACATAAATGCAGTCATACACGCACTGTTCCCAGGAGGTCATTAGCTCATATATTTATTCAGAGCACGGACCCGTCTCCTGCAGTGCCTTTCTTTCCTCCCTCTCCACTGGATGACAGAGGATATGTCTGGTGACATCACTGCACCTCTTCACACAGTGGTTTTCAGCAGTGTGTGTGCGCACGCACGCGCTTGTATCGCTATACTCTGTGTGTAAGTGTGTGTTTGCTTGCTGGAGTGTGTCCGTGTCCATGTGAGTCTGCAGTTGTGTGTGACTGAGTGTTAGCAGTAACTTGTATCGCTATACTCTGTGTGTAAGTGTGTGTTTGCTTGCTGGAGTGTGTCCGTGTCCATGAGAGTCTGCAGTTGTGTGTGACTGAGTGTTAGCAGTAACTTACCTGGCGAAACTTGGCCCGAGCCTCCTTTTCCTTCATCCTTCCATGTGCAACTAAGTAGTCAAATACCTCACCTGGACAGGTCGAGAGAAAGAAAGAGCGAGGTCTGGAGTGAGGGAGGAAACATCTACTGCAAACCAAAAAGCTTTGGCAAGCTTTTGTTCCAGGCAATCTCTAACACACCTGATTCAAGTCATCAGCTAATTACAATCTTCAGTTTGCACCAGAATAATGTGAATAATTTGGCATCTTAGCTGATGTAGAATAAAAGCCTGCACACAAGGCGGCTCTCCAATACCTGGGAGTTGTCTGCCAATGTGCTAGTACAGTTACTCTTTAAGGTGCAGACAAAATATACAAATGTCTCAAAAGAAAGAGAATGTGTGCTTACTGAACCGGGAAAAGACAATGATGGTCAAAACATGTATAATTTGCCCAATAAAATACTGTGCATGGGGGGGAAGCATTATAGTTAAGACAGTCATTTTAGATTCAATCATTATTTTGTTCATACTCACCACCACTGGCGTACTCCATTATCAAATAAAGTGTCTTCTCAGTCTCAATGACTTCAAACAATTTAACTGGAGAGAAAAGGAGAGAAATAGTAGATGAGTGAAGACATCCAATGAGAACAACACATCCCGTCAACTACTAGCTGACAGACAAAAAGGGTGCATCTATACCGAACAAAAATATAAACGCAACATGCAACAATTTGAAAGATTTTACTGAGTTACAGTTCATATAAGGTAATCAGTCAATTAAAATGAACGAATTAGGCCTTTATCTATGGATCTCACATGACTTGGCAGGGATGCACACACTCGGCCATGGGTTGGCCTTGGAGGGCATAGGTCCCACCCACTGGGGAGCCAGAACCAGCCAATCAGAATGTGTTTTTATAACAAAAAGGGCTTTATTACAGACAGAAATACTCCTGCAGGTGAAGAAGTCGTATGTGGAGGTACTGGGCTGGCGTGGTTACACGTGAGGTTGTGAGGCCAGTTGGATGTACTTCCAAGTTCTCTAAAACGACATTGGAGGTGGCTTATGGTAGAGAAATTAACATTAAATTCTCTGGCAACAGCTCTGGTGGACATTCCTGCAGTCAGCATGCCAATTGCACGCTCCCTCAAAACTTGAGACATCTGTGGTATTGTGTAACAAAACTATACATTTTAAAGTGGCCTTTTATTGTCCCCAGCACAAGGTGCACCTGTGTAATGATCATGCTGTTTAATCAGCTTCTTGATATGCCACAAAGGCAAAGGAGAAACGCTCACTAACAGGGATGTAAACAAATTTGTGCACACATGAGAGAGAAATAAGCTTTTTGTGTATATGAAAAAAAAACTAAGCCATGATTTGTACAAAGAAAGTGATTCATTTCTCATTGCTCTGGATGCATAAAGGCTCTTTCAAACGGGCGCACACACATGTGGGGGGTATGATGTGTGTGTGCGGATGCTTTTGACTTAGACACATGTCACAGACAAATACATTTTAATGAAATAATGAAACATGTTCCATTTGGTTTAAATAATGCAAAAACAAAGTGTTGGAGAAGGAAGTAAAAGTGCAATATGTGCCATGTAAAAAAGCTAACGTTTAAGTTCCTTGCGCAGAACATATGAAAGCTGGTGGTTCCTTTTAAA
Organism: Oncorhynchus kisutch; assembly: GCF_002021735.2. Taxonomy (NCBI): domain Eukaryota; kingdom Metazoa; phylum Chordata; class Actinopteri; order Salmoniformes; family Salmonidae; genus Oncorhynchus; species Oncorhynchus kisutch. Next base: position 37,521,957 of record NC_034193.2, on the reverse strand, counting down.
ATGAGTCTTCAAAATTCCCAGGTAAGAAGTTTTAGGTTGTAGTTATTATAGGACTATTTCTCTCTATACCATTTGTATTTCATATACCTTTGACTATTGGATGTTCTTATAGGCACTATAGTATTGCCAGTGTAACAGTATTGCTTCCGTCCCTCTCCTCGCTCCTCCCTGGACTCGAACCAGGAAAACAACGACAACAACCACCCTCGAAGCATCGTTACCCATCGCTCCACAAAAGCCGTGGCCCTCTGCAAGGGGAACAACTACTTCAAGGTCTCAGGGCGTGTGACGTCACCGATCGAAAAGCTATTAGCGCGCACCCCGCTAACTAGCTAGCCATTTCACATCGGTTACACCAGCCTAATCTCGGGAGTTGATAGGCTTGAAGTCATAAACAGCTCAACGCTTGAAGAACAGCGAAGAGCTGCTGGCAAATGTACGAAAGTGCTGTTTGAATGAATGCTTACAAGCCTGCTGCTGCCTACCACTGCTCAATCAGACTACTCTATCAAATCATAGACTTAATTATAACATAACACACAGAAATACAAGCCTTAGGTCATTAATATGGTCAAATCTGGAAACTATCATTTCAAAAATAAAACGTTATTTTTTTCAGTGAAATACAGAACCGTTCCGTATTTTATCTAATGGGCGGCATCCCCAAGTCTAAATATTGCTGTTACATTGCACAACCTTCAATGTTATGTCATAATTATGTACAATTCAAATTAATTACAGTCTTTGTTAGGAAGAAACAGTCTTCACACAGTTTTCAACGAGCCAGGCGGCCCAAACTGTTGCATATACCCTGACTCTGCTTTCACTGAACGCAAGAGAAGTGACACAATTTCCCTAGTTAAAATAAAATAATGTTAGCAGGCAATATTAACTAAATATGCAGGTTTAAAAATATTTACTTGTGTATTGTTTTTAAAGGCATTGATGTTTAGGTACACATTGGTGCAACAACAGTGTTTGTTTTGCGAAATTAACAAGCACCGCGTCGATATTATGCAACGCAGAACAAGCTAGATCAACTAGTAATATCATCAACAAAGTGTAGTTAACTAGTGATTATGTTAATTGATTGATTGGTTTTTTTACAAGACAAGTTTAATGCTAGCTAGCACCTTACCTTGGCTTCTTGCTGCACTCGCATAACAGGAAGTCAGCCTGCCACTCAGTCTCCTTCGTGGAGTGCAATGTAATCAGCGTCCAAAAAATGCCGATTACCGATTGTTATGAAAACTTGAAAATCGGCCCTAATTAAGTCGGGTCGACCTCTAGTGGAGACCAGCACGCTGAGTCTGTTTCAACAAGTAAAGGAATGAAATGACCCCCTTCCTGACACACTCATTTCATTACTTTGGGCATAGAACGGGAAAAGAGAAAGGTAGTAAGAGACTGAAGGTTTGATCAGGGTTGGACTCTAGTCAAATTGACCGGACTATTAAAATATAATGACGATTACTTAATTGTCCATTGTCTTAAGGAAACAGATTTGTCTCCTTCTTTATTCAAATTCCTCAAAACCCCATATGCACATCCCAGGAGCAGTTTAGAACCTAAGTGCCCTGCTCAAGGCCACAATGGCAGAAGATGGCCTCTAAGATTCAATATCAGCGACTGCCTGCACAACTCACCCTAAACAATCCCACCTAAAACAATAAGCAAGCTATCGAGAGCAAAGCCACCCTAATAATTGCCAGCCCTGCCCATCCACTCATCTAGCCTGGTCCTAGATCTGTGTGTGCTCTTAGCAACTACATAGCTGTCATTGTCAAGCCAAACATGTTTGACATAATGTGTGACAAAGAGCTGGCATGATCGCTAAAACAGACTGGCGCTCAGGCTACCACTCAACTACTGCTTCAACCTGTTCCCATCAGGTCAGGAGGTCAGATGCGTTAGATTTGGATTAGTTCTAAAAATGGGATTCATCAGCCTAAATTGAACAACAATAAAAAGGTACTGCCGACATTACCATGATTGGAAACATAACCCAAAAACAGAAAGACAGTACATGCCAGTTATGGCTGAAAGAAATTGTATCTGTTGGTGAATAATGGGTTGTAAAAAGCAACTTGGCGAATCTGGGATTTTTAAGTGACACTGGTTACCTTCAGATAAATCTCTGCCCTTGCCTTGAAGTGTGTGTGTATTGTGTAATCATTCCCAGGCCCAGGGTCTTAATGAAGCCATCCCCCAGTCCAAAATACGTTTTATGGGAGTACTTCCGACCACCCGCTGGCTAGCCGGAATGGGCCGGCCCAGAAAAGGAGCATCTCAAAGTCAACCGGAATGGGATCCGGTTGAAAACAAATCATACTAATAAGGACTGCCGGCTCCCTTTTCCCTAGTTGTCACTGCACAGCCACATCCCGGAATGCCGTTTCATCCTGGAATGCCGCATCGCTTTCCATCAAGTTCTCTTGTTATTAGTTTGTCATTCTTTTTATTTGATGTATCCTTTATCTAGCCTGGCAAGTCCCATTGATAGAGGCAAATGTTTTGCTCTGGACAAGAAGTAGCATAAAGACATTAATAGGAAGACAACGCATACATGTACTTATCCTAGGCCAAGTCTCCCGAGCTGGCGCAGTGGTCTATGTCACTGCATCTCAGTGCTTGAGGTGTCACTACACACCCTGGTTCGATTCCAGGCTGTATCACAACCGGCCGTGATCGAGAGTCCCATGGGGCGGAGCACAACAGGCCCAGGTTAGGGTTTAGCCGGGGTAGGCAGTCATTGTAAATAAGAATTTGTTTGCCTAGTTCAATTTTAAAAATGGAGTCTTTGGGTGATATTTCATTTGTTTTTTTTTGATAGCTCTGTTCTCAAAACTGTCCACGTCACAGAGTATGGAAAGAAATGGATACAAATGAATTGGATGTTGTACAATAGGTTTGAAAGAAGTCGTGCGAAGTGGTATTAATATGGTAGTGTTAGTATTAATACGGTACAATCTCGCTTCACACTTGCATTGCTTTTGAAAATAACTTGCATTGTGATGATAAAATAGATGTGTTGGTTGGTCTTACCTATATTGGGGTGATTCAAGATCTTCATGATCCTGACTTCACGAAAGAGCTGTGAAAAGAAGAGAGAAAGATGCCATCTACAATCATAATCTCCTGCAATCAAACTCACTGCCAGGGATCATTCGTCATTTTCATCACGGAAATCAAGGAAACAAAATAACCAAGAACAAAATCAGTTTTGAAAGTGAAATAAGATCATACTTTGTCTTCTTGCACAGAAGTTGGATTTGTATCTTGACTGGAATGACTGGAGCATATGATTGTCATCTCCTGATGATAATTGTTGGTACTGTGAGTGTTCAAGAGCTTCACTGACGTTTAAAAAAGCCCAACACAACAGGGCCACATTCAGATCATTGAGCAGTTGCATCAGTGTTTTTTGGATGACAATGCAGCTGCATTGAACAGATGTTTCAGATGAACAACATGAGCATTTCAGGGTACAACACCAAGATTAAACATCTGTTATAAATAGTTTAGGGCAGAGTTCCCCAACTTGCGGCTCGCCGGCAGAATTTGGGCCGCGGGTGAATTTTATTTGGCCACACAAGTTATTATTGATGGACACAAAAGACAAAAAAATAACACCAGCAAATCAGTTCTAAGTGATTTTAATTTTGGAAAATTGTTCCCACACATATTAGAGAGATACTGTATATGTGATCGTATGCAAATGCAAGCAAGGTTTGAAATGATTATATATCTGTTTGGGCTTCTTGCAGTCAATTTGCAGTGTACAAATTATTTGTAATTATGTTCCGGCCCCCTGACCATCCTCTCAAGAAAAGATCGGGCTGCGGCTGAATCTAGTTGATGATCCCTGGTTTAGGGTGTACATCACTAATTACAAAAGTAATTAGTGTACATCACTAAATATACTGTATCCTACAGTATAGGATACTGTAACAGTTTAAATCAAACTTCTGTCTAGGATCAAGACCCTGGTTTAGGGTGTACATCACAAGTAATTAGTGATGTACACTAATAACTTATGTAATTAGTGTACATCACTAATTATACTGATGCTGCATTCTGGCTATTACCATTCAATGAGATTAAACTGCACACCTCCGGACATGTACTATACCAGACAGTCAATACCATTGCTGGGCAGCTGCTGTGACACCTAATTGTCGAACCTCTGGACTGCCCCTTTTATTCCAACAACAACAGAACGATAGCTGAATGTTACCCAACAAGTCCACAGACATTTTCCAGAAGTGTAACTAGAATACGGGCTTTAAAGAGAGCTGGAGAGATGATTGACATGCCTCCTGAAGTGGAGTAGAACTTTAGGCATTCTCATCTTTGACTGCTCATGTGTGCAGCGAATTAGTCACTACTTCATAGATGGACGACTTTGTATCCGAGTGTGGGTGTACTGTGTGTGTGTTAAAGTGAGTGAGTGAATTAATAGTGTGCGTGCGCTTACTGTGTGTGCTTGACAGACTTCCATAAGGGTTAATGGGGTCCGTGCGACAACAGTCCGTGTGGCGCACCGTTACCCGTGTGATTAGGCAGCCTCTGTCAAGCGGTGACAGTGTGCTGTAACATGTGTTGGCTGCCTGTCCGCTCCTCCCGACTCCCTCCTCTCCCAGAGGGCGAACGAGGACCAGTACCCTGCCACATTGTCTGTAGTGGTCAAGTTACCAACATTTTGCTAACAAAACAAAACACCAAGTCAAGTATCACGATAAATAAAATAAAATTTGATCAGGTCACATGCCCGGAATACAACAGGTGTAGATTACTTACGAGCCCCTAACCAACAATGCAGTACAAAAGAAAATACAGATAAGAATAAAAGTAACAAGTAATTAAAGAGCAGCAGTAAAATAACAATAGCGAGACTATATACAGCAGCAGTGTAAAAGAAGGGGAGGGAGGGGGCAATGTAAATAGTCTGGGTTTGATTAGATGTTCGGGAGTCTTATGGCTTGGGGGTAGAAGCTGTTTAGAAGCCTCTTAGAAGCCTCACCTAGACTTAGTGCTCCGGTACCACTTACCGTGCGGTAGCAGAGAGAACAGTCTATGACTAGGGTGGCTGGGGAGTGGACCATTTTTAGGGCCTTCCCCTGACACCGCCTGGTGTGGAGGCCCTGGATGGCAGGAAGCTTGGCCCCAGTGATGTACTGGGCCGTACGCACTACACTCTGTAGTGCCTTGCAGTCGGAGGCCGAGCAGTTGCCATACCTTTTGAGGATCTGAGGACCCATGCCAAATCTTTTCAGTCTCCTGAGGGGGAATATCGATATATCGGTGAACATATCGGAATCGGCTGATGAGATGTTAAAAACCGATGTCAAAGCTACTGTGCATTCCTTTTTAACGCATATAACCGATGTCACAAGAAGGCCATAAAGATCATCAAGGACAGCAACCACCCGAGCCACTGCCTGTTCACCCCGCTATCATCCAGAAGGCGAGGTCAGTACCGGTGCATCAAAGCTGGGACCGAGAGACTGAAAAACAGCTTCCATCTCAAGGCCATCAGACTGTTAAACAGCCACCTAATATAATGTTTACATACCCTACATTATTCATCTCATATGTATATACACTGTACTCTATATCATCTACTGCATCCTTATGTAATACATGTATCACTAGCCACTAACTATGCCACTTTTTTTACATACTCATCTCATATGTATATACTGCACTCAATACCATCTACTGTATCTTGCCTATGCCGCTCTGTACCATCACTCATTCATATATCTTTATGTACATATTCTTTATCCCCTTACACTTGTGTCTATAAGGTAGTAGTTTTGGAATTGTTAGCTAGATTACTTGTTGGTTATTACTGCATTGTCGGAACTAGAAGCACAAGCATTTCGCTACACTCACACATGGTTAGCAGATGTTAGTGCATGTGACAAATAAAATTTGATTTGATTTGGATTTGGGGTTGTGCCGTGGTGGAGAGCTTTGTGGGCTATACTCGGCCTTGTCTCAGGATGGTAAGTTGGTGGTTGAAGATATCCCTCTAGTGGTGTGGGGGCTGTGCTTTGGCAATGTGGGTGGGGTTATACCCTGCCTGTCTGGCCCTGTCCGGGGGTATCGTCGGATGGGGCCACAGTGTCTCCTGACCCCTCCTGGCTCAGTCTCCATGCTGCAGTAGTTTGTGTCAGGGGGCTAGGGTCAGTCTGTTATATCTGGAGTATTTCTCATGTCTTATCCCATGTCCTGTGTGAATTTATGTATGCTCTCTCTAAATTCTCTCTTTCGCTCGCTCTTTCCTCTCTCTCGGAGGACCTCAGGACCACCTGGCCTGATGACTCCTTGCTGTCCAGTCCACCTGGCTGTGCTGCTGCTCCAGATTCAACTGTTCTGCCTGCGGCTATGGAACCCTGACCTGTTCACCGGATGTGCTCCCTGTCCCAGACCTGCTGTTTTCAACTCTCTAGAGACAGCAGGAGCGGTAGAGATACTCTGAATGATTGGCTATGAAAAGCCATTTATTCCTGAGGTGCTGAGGTCCTGTTGCACCCTCAACAACCACTGTGATTATTGTTATTTGACCATGCTGGTCATCTATGAACATTTGAACAGCTTGGCCATGTTCTGTTATAATCTCCACCCGGCACAGCCAGAAGAGGACTGGCCACCCCTCATAGCCTGGTTCCTCTCTAGGTTTCTTCCGAGGTTTTGGCCTTGCCAGGTAGTTTTTCCTAGCCACCGTGCTTCTACACCTGCATTGCTTGCTGTTTGGGGGTTTAGGCTGGGTTTCTGTACAGCACTTCGAGATATCAGCGGATGTAAGATTGAGGTATTTGATTGAGGCACGTAAAATTTTGCGCTACACGTGCAACACATTCCTAACCTAGCCCACACAATGTCTGCTGTGTGGATCGAGGAATCAACAAGTTGAGCAGTCATTTGAAAGAGTAAGAACATTTCAGCGAGACAACTCAAAGGTGAAATGCATTAAAGCCAAGATAATGGAATTCATTGCCCATGACAATCAACCGTTCTCTGTCGTGGGTGATGTTTGCTTTCGCCGACTGGTCAAGCACCGGTACACACTACCAAGTGTGCTATTTTTCAGATGTTGCCCTACCGGAGTTACACAGTAATAGCGTCACTGCTATTAGCTTCACGACATACAGAACATACTATGGAACACCGTGTGGGTCTTTGCGTGTCAAAAGATACAGTAGCACTGTCAAAGCTGTAAAAAAAAAATCTGCAAACACCGGCCACGAACGATGTGTTTACAATACCGCGTTAGTAATAAAGCATCATTTGTTTGAACCGCAACTTCTGGGGTAGCTAGCTTTAGCTTGGTATCTAGCTAGCAACTACAACCAGCCTGCAAACAATGACCAGTAGAAACTGCAGTCATTTTCATTATTCTTAGGAATCCTTGTTGAGTAAGTATTGTTGTTTGCCTATTGAAATTGCACTTCAGTTCATGAAAACAAATAACTAGCCAGCTAATTAACCCTGTTGTCCAAAGCTTCTGTTATAAGCAACCAGCTAGCTTCATCTGGCTAGTGAGGCTCGACCGGACCGTGTTGTGAAGCTAGCCACAATAAGGATTAGGCACAAGTGGAATTTGCGGTTTGCCTTCAAATTAAAAGTAATTGACAGTGATGGAAATCTATACAAATAGTGTAATTATGCCATACTTTTATTTTGCAAGCTAACCGCAAAGTCCACTACTGTGGCTAATCCTTATTGAGGCAAGCTTCACAGATGGGTCCGACCACCATTAATCAAATAAGAACTGTCTTGTAAATTAGGATTATTTTAGATGACACCTAGCTATATAGTTAGCTAGCTACCTATAGCTACTGAAACAGATTATGTCGTGCTATTTGACGTGTATCTTTATTGACACGCAAAGACCCAAGCGGCGTTCCATAGAAATCCTGGTTGAGAATGAAACAACGAAACAGCAAGTAAGTGAAAGAAATAGGTTTTGGTGATGTTTTACTGGTAGTGGGACATGCGTAAATGTCAACAAAATACGTTTTTGGTCAGTGTGGAGGGTGGGTGTGTGTGTGTAACCGGTTTTTAACTAGGCAAGTCAGTTAAGCACAAATTCTTATTTCCAATGACGGCCAGACGACACTGGGCCAATTGTGCGCAGCCCTATGGGACTCCCAATCACAGCCGGATGTGATACAGCCTGGATTCAAACCAGGGACTGTAGTGACGCCTCTTGCACTGAGATGCAGTGCCGAAGACCGCTGCGTGCATGTGTTAACTATTTAACTGTACTAGAATGCTTAAAAGGCCACTAAAATGTTTGATATCGGTATCGGGTTTTTTGGCAAGGAAAATAATGGCCAATCGGGAAACGGCCAAAAATGTCATATCGGTGCATTACTAATCGCGAGTAGCATCGCGATACCACAGTGGGAAAAGATCTGAGTGGCCTAGCATCCTGTTCGCCCCATCCGATGGCCATTACACTTGTTCACATTTTCTAAACATTATGCACGTGCTACATAAAAAACCTGTCACCGATATTCACACTTCTACTCAAAACTACACATTGAATTTAACATCATACTATATAATAGAAGACAGCGTAGAATCGCTGATTTGCTCATATTTGCAAAGGCTTGCCTGTGATTTGGCTGGAGGAATTGGAGGAAGGAATAGACATTCATCATGACCTACATGTCATTGTGGCAGTAGGAGGAAAACCCTGCATGAAACATTTACTCTTCAGTTAACACAGACAAACACTCTCTCCTTCAAACACAGTCTCCCTCAAAACACACAAACCCATAACCTCTGCTCCCAACTTTAAAAAGTTGGGCACCAAACAGAATGTAAGGAGCACCAGAAAGATAGGCCTATATGAAACCTAATGTAAACTACCTTTGCAGCACATCTCATATAGGCCTAATGTAAACTACCTTTGCAGCACATCATGAGTAGCAGACCCTTTTGCTGTCTTCCTGTGTCAATCAAAATTTGCCGAGACCTACTGTCAAGTTACCAGGTTGTTAGCCAGCTAGGTAACATGACTGAACAACGCATGTTATCCAAACAATAATTAGCGTCCCCGGATTAGTTTAAAATGGCAAGCAACATGGTTTGTGAAATGATATCTAATGTGCGCAGAAATCACACATCAAGAAAAAAAGGTAGCTCCAGTAATATGAGCAATTTCTTCAACCGTTTGAGCTAGGAGACAAGACCCTTCATTTGCTGTAAAGCTGCAAGAATGACCATCTCGAAGCCGTTTCTCTTGGTTATACCAGGGTTGAAATTATATAGAATGCATCCACTTTGTTCGCGCTGCTCCAATGTGTCAGACGTAACAGAAGACTGATCAGGGCCTGAATAAACTATATGTTAAAAACTGATGGAATAGATGCGTAGGAAGAGCAGCCGGAGAGTGGCTTCGGCTGGTGCATTACAGCCTCCACACCTGATATGCACATGAAACAGGATCTGTCAGCTTGTAATAGCCGGCTTTTGGCCTATCATTTTTGTTGTTGTTGAAAAGCCGATTAATTTAACATTGGAGCCAGCCAATTGTCCAGAAGAAAAAAATCCCATAGCGAAGAAAAACTGTGAAAATACCAGTCGATGGAAAAAAACATTTGACCGGTTGATAGGTTAATTTGACTAATTTAATGGAATTAAAATGAGCGCGTGTCGGCTACAGTATATTCCTTGTGTATCTGATTTATCACAGGCGTATATCCTTTTCCTATGAGCGGAAAATATGTCAGGCAGCGCGAGTCCGGCAGCATCAAATGGGAGGCAGGCTTCATCAGCGCGTCAACACACTACTTTGCAATGTTTACTTAACTAGGCAAGTCCGTTAAGAACAAATTATTATTTTCAATGACTGCCTAGGAACAGTGGGTTAACTCTTGTTCAGTGGCAGAACGACAGATTTATACCTTGTCAGCTCGGGGATTCGATCTTGCAACCTTTTGGTTACAAGTCCAACGGTCTAACCACTAGGCTACCTGCCGCCCCGAAACCTGAACATTTTAATACGAGGTATGTCTTACCTTGCTTCAAAGTAGCTGAATAGATTTCCTCTGGGTGGACACCCTAAACCTTTTGTCACTAAAGCACCTTATACTACCCACCACTGCGACTTGTATGCTCTAGTCGGCTGGCCCTCGCTACATATTCGTCGCCAGACCCACTGGCTCCAGGTCATCTACAAGTCTATGCTAGGTAAAGCTCCGCCTTATCTCAGCTCACTGGTCACGATGGCAACACCCATCCGTAGCACGCGCTCCAGCAGGTGTATCTCACTGATCATCCCTAAAGCCAACACCTCATTTGGCCGCCTTTCGTTCCAGTACTCTGCTGCCTGTGACTGGAACGAATTGCAAAAATCGCTGAAGTTGGAGACTTTTATCTCCCTCACCAACTTCAAACATCAGCTATCTGAGCAGCTAACCGATCGCTGCAGCTGTACATAGTCTATTGGTAAATAGCCCACCCTTTTCACCTACCTCATCCCCATACTGTTTTTATTTATTTACTTTTCTGCTCTTCTGCACACCAATATCTCTACCTGTACATGACCATCTGATCTTTTATCACTCCAGTGTTAATCTGCAAAATTGTAATTATTTGCCTACCTCCTCATGCCTTTTGCACACATTGTATATAGACCCCCCCTTCGTTTTCTACTGTGTTATTGACTTGTTAATTGTTTACTCCATGTGTAACTCTTTGTTGTATGCTCACACTGCTATGCTTTATCTTGGCCAGGTCGCAGTTGCAAATGAGAACTTGTTCTCAACTAGCCTACCTGGTTAAATAAAGGTGAAATAAAAAATAAATAAATAAAAAAATCAGTTTACGCACCCAATGCACATGGGCCCGTCAGATTTCTCAAATGTCCAGTAAATGTTGCCAGTCAAATGACCTGCACCACATTTTCCTAACAGAAACCCTGGCACGAAAATTAAGTGGACATTAGACCTGCGCATACTAGTGACTAGTTGCTGTTGCTTAAATTTAACAGAATTTATAAACAAAACTGACTTAATAAACATTTTATAAGAGGCAGTAGAGGGTTCTTTAAATCGGTAGGGCCCAACAATTTGCTAGTATCATATGAAACTGTACTACAGTATTCAAAAATGTTGGTACCATAAGTATCATGACGTTTTGGTTCCGTGATATTACCGTGGTACCGGTATACCTTGCCACACTAATTGTCTGCATCCCAAATGGGAGTGGTGGGAAAAGTACCCAATTATCATACTTGAGTAAAAGATACTTGAGTCATTTTCGATTAAGGTAAAAGTGAAAGTCACCCAGTAAAACAATACTTGAGTGAAAGTCAAAAAGTATTTGGTTTTAAATATACTTAAGTGTCAACTGTACATGTCACTGATAAAATATACTTTAGTATCAGAAGTAAAAGTAGAAATCATTCCACATTCCTTATAATTAAGCAAACCAGACAGCACCATCTACATTCTTTTTAAAGGATAGCCAGGGGTGTACTCCAACGCTCAGACATCATTTACAAACAGAGCATTTGTGTTCAGTGAGTCAGTCAGATCAGAGGCGGTAGGAATGACTTTGGATGTTCTCTTGAGAAGTGTGTGAATTGGACCATTTTCCTGTCCTGCTAAGCATTCGAAATGTAACGAGCTTTGGATGTCAAGGAAAATGTATGGAGTAAAAAGTACATTTTCTTTAGGAATGTCGTGAAGTAAAGGTAAAAGTTGTGAAAAATATAAAATAGTATAGTAAAGTATAGAGACCCCCAAAAATGACTTTAGTACTTTCAAGTATTTTATCAAATAGAATATTAAAGTATTCTATTCCCTATATAATGCACTACTTTTGACTAGGATCCAAGTAGTGCGATGTGCCCTGGTCAAAGTAGTGCAGTATATACAGGATAGGTGTGCCACTTGGGAGGCAGCCATCATCCTCTGACTGAACCAGTGGGAATCCCCTCAAGGTATTTCAAGGTGAGGGAAAACATTTAAAAACATACAAAGACATTACTACGGTTCTCCTGTTCAGTGCACACAAACGCTGAGAAAGTAGAGAAGCTTGTACTACTGTAAATGTTGCCTTTTGGTTGCATTAACATGGTGACACTATCACTCAAAACATTTCCTTCCTTGCTTTTCCTGCAAATATAATGCTCTACATTGATGCTACACAATTTACACACTCATCAGTGTACACACATGCCTGGTGAGAATCCTCCCCCCCTGCATCCACTCCCTGAAACAAAGGGAAAACCAAACCATGACCCTATGAATCATTATCACAATGAATAGAAGGTAGGGCTGGCCGATATCGAATTCATTCTTAAATGCCTCTATCGCAAGAATCGAGGTCCAAATATAGTTTTTATTTGTGTTTTGGTCTCCTTCGCTCTTTCTGTGCCATGTGTACTGTGCACCTTCCCACTCGCAAGCCACTCCCCAATCACTCACAACTACAAAAACAAACAGTTTCAACTCGCCATTTGCATTTGGAGGTTTGGTCAAACATAACTGGTCACAAGGACACCGAAACACAATAAGACATTTTACTGTAATAAAGAAAACCTTTCTAACAATACCATTTGTATGTCTCAACTTCTCAAATTGTGCGAAGAGCAGAACCTACTAAAACGGGAGTATCAATGAACATTGATTCTGAATGCGCCTCATTGTGGTACCACTTACTGCTAGCAGCATTTGCCGCATACTGTTATACTAGCTGTGCAATGAGCATAAAAAACTATTATATAAGGAATTGGCAGCTTTCTCATTCTGACAAATAAGGTAAACCACTTGATTTCAACATCTGAACAGTGGACAGGCAACCAATCTGTTCAAACAGTTTGAGATAGACAGAAGAGTCTGTTCTACTTTGTTTGCTTGCAAAAATAACCAAGTTGGCTAGACTTTAAATATAAAAAGATCAGCTGCCTACCAACTAGCACGTGGACTTCTGCTTGAGAGATTGTTTATATGAGACCTGTGCTAATTTTCTATAATGTCTGCAACAAGTTGGTCATTATTAGTAAACGTGCATTATGCATGGTTCTGGTTAAATTTAACAAAAAGGGAATTTTCATAGACAGACTTAAAAGCCAGATCAGTGATTGCAAAAATGATGATTAAATTATTTTCATAAAATAATTACATTAGTGGGTCTTATGGTTGTGGAAGGCTTATATTTAGCCTAGGTATAATTTCACAAGCTCCGAATTCATTAGATTATTGCTGATATTTGAAATGTAGTGCATTTCACCTTTAAATAAGCTTTGTTGAACAGTTAGAGGAAACATTCAAACCGAGATGTATATCGTGAATTGCCCGTAAGTTTGTAATAATCAAGATATTTTTAAGCCATAATCACCCAGCCCTGATAGGTGCTTCATCTTCACCCATTTCTATGGGGGAAACGTTTTGGGGTGAAGTTTACTCTAGGTACTGATCTAGGAACAGCTTCCCCTCCTCCAATCCAATCCTTAACCATTACCAGGGTAAATTAAATACTGACTCAAGATCAGCACCATGGAAAACACTGTACACAGGTGCACTATTAGAATGAGGTGTCAGTGTACAGAAACGTGACGCTGTAGTTGGCAGGAACAGTGGTTGTATTTTTAGATCTGGGGCTATAACTAGCTCCGCACTTGGATAAGGGAGAGCCTTGTAGCCACGGGACTCAACTCGATTCATATTCATGACATTGCGGCTCGTGATTGGCTCCTCAAAAAGCGAGGCTGGGTGGGAGTAACGAGCATCCGTGAGTAACAGATTGTGTGTATTTTTAACCGTGTGGATGTGTACATTGAATATGTGAACTCCATGCATGCATGTTTGTATCTGAGCATCTTTGAAATGCACAAAGAAAAATGTGAGTGAACTGTAATAAACAAACACACTGAATTTGAGCATTAACTTTGTTTTTTATTCATGATTTGCATCATTCACCGTCTCGGACCACATATGAGTCTTGCACAGTCTTGCTCTTAAGAGGCCCTCTAGAGAGTTTCCATACATCACAGCAACGTCAGCCCTCTCACACACCAGGCACTCACACGTGCGCACACAAGCATGCACTCACACATTTCTCAATGAACTACAAAGTAATGACACAGACATCCCCTTTTTACCTCGTCCTCTACTCCAATGACTCTTTGCGTCTGAGGCACCCCTTAGGGTGGCCTCTTGATGCCTGACTGGCTGATGAGGAGTGACAGGTATGTGGGCCAGACCTCCCCCTCCCATGACGCAAAAGAGCAAATGGAGTTTAGTCTGATCTACTGCAGAGAACTGGCTTGCGTTCAGCAGGCACCACCGTATGAAAGTGTTCTCAAACGGGGAATGAAAATGTGTGTTTTATTATCAGTCAATTTTAGGGTACTACTGCCTCGGTTGGTGCCACTCCCACCCCCAAAAAATCTGGTTTCATGCTCCCTGAGCTTGTACCTGTGTTAGGACAAACCAAGAGCCTACTTTCAACCAATCTAATTAACCTAAATGAAAGCTGCAATGTAGTGATGCACTGATGACAATTTTGGCCGATACCAATATACAAATATTTTCATTGCCAAAAAACACTGATACCGATAACCGATATTAAAAATGAGAGCGGCCTTTTAAGCATTCACATGGACGCAGCGGTCTAAGGCACTGCATTTCATCCAGGCTGTATCATATCCGGCCGTGATTGGGAGTCCCATAGGGCGCGCACAATTGGCCCAACGTCGTCCGGGCTGTCATTGTAAATAATAATTTGTTCTTAACTGACTTGCCTAGTTAAATAAAAGGTTACACACACAGAACACAAAGTAATTTTGTTGGTATTTACACATGTCCCCACTACCAGTAAAACATAATCAAAACCTATTTCTTTCACTTACTTGCTGTTTCGTTGTTCAGTCGTTTAATTCTCAACCAGGATTTCTATGGAACGCCGTTTGGGTCTTTGCTTATCAAAAAAGATACACGTCAAAATCTGTTTCAGTAGCTATAGTTAGCGAGCTAACTATATAGCTAGATGTCATCTAAAAATAACCCTAATTTAAAATACTGTTCTTATTTTATTAATGGTGGTCGGACCCATCCATGTAAAGCTAGCCACAATAGTGGACTTCATGGTTAGCCTTCAAAATAAAAGTATGGCATAATTCTACTGTTTGTATTCATTTGCATCACTGTCAATTTTTTCAAAAGACTGCTTCGATCACGTTGACTGAGATATGTTTCGGATAGCATCGAACAACAACATTGATGTATAAGCTGATTCAGTGAGCGAGTTTATTAGCAAGTGCATCGGTGATGTTCTACCAACGGCTAATATTAACACCTTCCACAATCAAAAACTGTGGATTGATGACAGCATTCGAGCAAAACTGAAAGCGCAAACCACTGCTTTCAATCAAGGCAAGGCGACCAGAAACATGCCCGAATACAAACAGTGTAGCTATTCCCTCCGCAAGGCAATCAAACTAGCTAAGCGTCAGTATAGGAGTAGGGCTCGACCGATTAAATTAGGGCCGATTTCAAGTTTTCATAACAATCGGTAAATCTGCATTTTTAGACACCGATTATGGCCGATTGCACTGCACTCCATGAGGAGACTGCATGGCAGGCTGACTACCTGTTATGCGAGTGCAGCAAGGAGCCATGGTATGGTCCTAGATAGCATTAAACATATACAAAACAATCAATCGTTACATAATGATTAGTTAACTACACATGGTTGATGATATTACTAGTTTATCTAGCTTGTCTTGCATATAATCGATGCAGTGCCTGTTAATTTATCATTGAATCACAGCCTACTTCGTCAAACGGGTGATTTAACAAGCACATTCGTGAAAAAAGTACTGTCGTTGCACCAATGTGTACCTAACCATAAACATCAATGCCTTTCTTAAATTCAATACACAAGTATATATTTTTAAACCTGCAAATTTTGTTAATATTGCCTGCTAACATTAATTTCTTTTAACTAGGGAAATTGTGTCACTTCTCTTGCATTCTGTGCAAGCAGTCAGGGTATATGCAGCAGTTTGGGCCGCCTGGCTCATTGCGAACTGTGTGAAGACCATTTCTTCCTAACAAAGACCGTAATTAATTTGCCAGAATTGTACATAATTATGACATAACATTGAAGGTTGTGCAATGTAACAGCAATATTTAGACTAGGGATGCCACCCTTTAGATAAAATACAGAACGCTTCCGGTATTTCACTGAAAGAATAAACGTTCGGTTTCCGAAATGATAGTTTCCGGATTTGACCATATTAATGAACTAAGGCTCGTATTTCTGTGTGTTTAATATAATTAAGTCTATTATTTGATAGAGCAGTCTGACTGAGTGGTGGCAGGCTTGTAAGCATTCATTCAAACAGCACTTTCCTGCTTTTGGCAGCAGCTCTTCAAGCATTGCGCTGTTTATGACTTCAAGCCTATCAACTCCTGAGATTAGGCTGGTAATACTAAAGTACCGATGAGAACATCCAATGGTCAAAGGAATATGAAATACAAATGGTATAGAGAGAAATAGTCCTATAATAATTACAACCTAAAACTTCTTACCAGGGAACATTGAAGACTCATGTTAAAAGGAACCGCCAGCTTTCTTATGTTCTGAGCAAGGAACTTAAACGTTAGCTTTTTTAAATGGCACATATTGCACTTTTACTATCTTCTCCAACACTTTGTTTTTGCATTATTTAAACCAAATTGAACATGGTTCATTATTTATTTGAGACTAAATAGATTTTATTGATGTATTATAATAAGTTAAAATAAGTGTTCATTCAGTATTGTTGTAATTGTCATTATTACAAATATATATATTTATAAAAATGGTCAGATTAATCAGTATCAGCTTTTTTTGGTCCTCCAATCGGTATTGCCGTTGAAAAATCATAATCGGTCGACCTCTAGTATAGAGACAAAGTAGTCGCAATTCAATGGCTCAGACATGAGAGGTACGTGTGAGTGAATTTTTTTAGACCAGTTAATTACATCCAATATGCAAATAGGATATTAATACAATAAAGTCTTAATTTATTACAATTAAAATACTGTGTATGAATTCACAAGTCGACCGACTACATGGCAGGCTGACTACCTGTTATGCGAGTGCAGCAAGGAGCCAAGGTATGGTCCTAGCTAGCATTAAACATATAAAAAACAATCAATCGTAACACTGCACGGTTCTACAGTGAATCACAGACTACAAAAAGAAAACCAGCCCCGTCTCGAACCCCGATGTCTTGCTCCCAGAAACTAAACAACTTTTTTGTTCGCTTTGAGGACAATACAGTGCCACCGACACAGCCCGCTACCAAAACCTGTGGGTTCGCCTTCACCGCAGCCAACGTGAGTAAAACATTTAAGCGTGTTAACCCTCGCAAGGCTGCCGGCCCTCAGAGCATGCGCAGACCAGCTGGCTGGTGTGTTTACGGACATATTCAATCAATCCCTATCCCAGTCTGCTGTTCCCACATGCTTCAAGAGGGCCACCATTGTTCCTGTTAGAGAGCTAAGGTAACTGAGCTAAACAACTATCGCCCCGTAGCACTCACTTCCGTCATTATGAAGTGCTTTGAGAGTCAAGGATCATATCACCTCCACCCTAGCTGACACCCTAGACCCACTGCAGTTTGCTTACCGCCCCAATAGGTCCACAGACGACAAAATCGCAAATCACATTGCCCTAACCCATCTGGACAAGAGGAATACCTATGTATGAATGCTGTTCATCGACTACAGCTCAGCATTTAACACCATAGTATCCTCCAAACTCATCATTAAGATTGAGACCCTGGGTCTCGAACCCACCCTGTGCAACTGGGTCCTGGACCTCCTGACGGGACGCCCCCTGGGTGAGGGTAGGAAACAACACCTCCACCTCGCAGATCCTCAACACTGGGGCCCCACAAGGGTGCGTTCTCAGCCCTCTCCTGTACTCCCTGTTCACCCATGACTGCGTGGCCATGCACGCCTCCAACTCAATCATCTAGTTTGCAGATGACACTAGAGTGGTAGTGGACTTCAGGAAACAGCAGAGGAAGCACCCAACTACCCACATCAACAGGACAGTCGTGGAGAAGGTGGAAAGTTTTAAGTTCCTCAGCATACACATCACGGACAAACTGAAATGGTCCACCCATAAAGACAGCGTGGTGAAGAAAGCGCAACAGCACCTCTTCAACCTCAGGAGACTGAAGAAATTTGGCTTGTCACCAAAAACACTCAAACTTTTACAGATGCACAATCGAGAGCATCCTGTCGGGCTGTATCACCTCCTGGTACAGCAACTGCTCCGCCCAAAACAGTAAGGCTCTCAAGAGGGTAGTGAGTAGAGGTCGACCGATTAATCGGAATGGCCAATTAATAAGGGACGAGTTCAAGTTTTCATAACAATCAGACATCGGTATTTTTGGGTGCCCATTTCCGTTTATAAATTATTATTTTTTTAAATATACCTTTTATTTAACTAGGCAAGTCAGTTAAGAACACATTATTTTCAATGACTGCCTAGGAACTGTGGGATAACTGCCTTGTTCAGGAGCAGAATGACAGATTTTCAGGGTTTCAATCTTGCAACCGCAGTTAACTAGTCCAACGCTCTAACCATTGCACTCCACGAGTAGCCTGCCTGTTACATAAATGCAGTAGAAGCAAAGGTAAATTGCTAGCTAGCATTAAACTTATCTTATAAAAAACAATCAATCATAATCACTAGTTATAACTACTAATCCAGTTTAGCAGGCAATATTAACCAGGTGAAATTGTGTCATTTCTCTTGCGTTCATTGCACACAATGAACGCAAGTTTGGGCCGCCTGGCTCACTGCGAACTAATTTGCCAGAATTATGACATACATTGCACAACCTTCAATGTAACAAGAATATTTAGACTTAGGGATGCCACCCATTAGATAAAATACCAAACGGTTCTGTATTTCACTGAAATAATAAACGTTTTGTTTTCGAAATGATCGTTTCCGGATTCGACCATATTAATGACCAAAAGCTCGTATTTCTGTGTGTTATTATGTTATAATTAAGTCTGATTTGATAGAGCAGTCTGACTGAGCAGCAGCAGGCCCATAATCATTCATTCAAACAGCACTTTCGTGCGTTTTGCCAGCAGCTTTTCGCAAGCACAGCGCTGTTTATGACGTCAAGCCTATTAGCCTAATGGCTGGTGTAACCAATGTGAAATGGCTAGCTAGTTAGCTGGGTGCGCTAATACTGTTTCAAATGTTGCTCGCTTTTAGATTTGGAGTAGTTATTCCCCTTGCGCTGCAAGGGCCGCGGCTTTTGTGGAGCGATGGGTAACGATGCTTCGAGTGTGGCTGTTGTCGATGTGTTCCTGGTTCGAGCCCGTAGAGGCGAGGAGGGGGACGGAAGCTATACTGTTACACTGGCAATACTATAGTGCCTATAAGAACATCCAATAGTCAAAGGTATATGAAATACAAATGGTATAGAGAAATAGTCCTATAAATACTATATTAACTACAACCTAAAACCTCTTACCTTGGAATATTGAAGTCTCATGTTAAAAGGAACCACCAACTTTCATATGTTCTCATGTTCTGAGCAAGGAACTTAAAACGTTAGCTTTTATACATGGCACATATTTTACATGGCACATTACTTTCTTCTCCAACACTTTGTTTTTGCATTATTTAAACCAAATTGAACAGGTTTCATTATTTATTTAAGGCTAAATTGATTTTATTGATATTTTATATTAAGTTAACTTCTTGGATATAGGGGGCGCTATTTACATTTTTGGATGAAAAACGTTTTCGTTTTAAACAACATATTTTGTCACGAAAAGATGCTCGACTATGCATATAATTGACAGCTTTGGAAAGAAAACACTGACGTTTCCAAAACTGCAAAGATATTGTCTGTGAGGGCCACAGAACTGATGTTACAGAAAAAACCCAGATAAAAATCCAATCAGGAAGTGCCGCATTTTTTGAAACCGCCTCATGGCAATGACTCCTTATATGGCTGTGAAGGAGCTAGGAGTCAGCTTAGTTTTTCCACGTTTTCCCCAAGGTGTCTGCAGCATTGTGACGTATTTGTAGGCATATCATTGGAAGATTGACCATAAGAGACTACATCTACCAGGTGGTCGCTTAGTGTTCTCCGTCGCAATTATTGCGTAATCTCCAGCTGCAGTATTTTTCAGTTTTCTTCTGATGAGAAGGCAACTGCCACCACTGATAGATTATCGAATAGATATGTGAAAAACACCTTGAGGATTGATTCTAAACAACGTTTGCCATGTTTCTGTCGATATTATGGAGATAATTTAGAAAAAAGTTAGGCGTTGTAAGTGACTGCATTTTCCGGTGTTTTTCTTAGCCAAACGTGATGAACAAAACAGAGCTATTTCGTCTACACAAATAATCTTTTTGGAAAAAATGAACATTTGCTATCTAACTAAGAGTCTCGTCATTGAAAAAATCCTAAGTTCTTCAAAGGTAAATTATTTTATTTGAATGCTTTTCTTGTTTTTGTGAAAATGTTGCCTGCTGAATGCTAGGCTTAATGCAATGCTAGGCTATCAATACTCTTACACAAATGCTTGTGTAGCTTTGGTTGAAAAGCATATTTTGAAAATCTGAGATGAGAGTGTTGTTAACAAAAGGCTAAGCTTATGTTTGAATATATTTATTTTATTTTATTAGCGATTTTCATGAATAGGAAACGTTGCGTTATGGTAATGAGCTTGAGGCTATGATTACGCTCCCGGATACGGGATTGCTCGACGCTAGAGGTTAAAATAAGTGTTAATTCAACATTGTTGTAATTGTCATTATTACAATAATCGTCATTGGTATCGGCATTGAAAAATCCTAATCGGTCGACCTCTAGTAGTGAGGTCTGCACAATGCATCACCGGGGGCAAACTACCTGCCCTCCAGGACACCAACACCACCCGATGTCACAAGAAGGCCAAAAAGAACATCAAGGACAACAACCACCCGAGCCACTGCCTGTTCACCCCGCTATCATCCAGATGGTGAGGTCAGTACAGGTGCATCAAAGCTGGGACCGAGAGACTGAATAACAGTTTCCATCTCAAGGCCATCAGACTGTTAAACACTAGTCACTTTATATAATGTTTACATAGCCTACATTACTCATCTCATATGTATATACTGTACACTATACCATCTACTGCATCTTGCCTATGCCGTTCAGACATCGCTCATCCATATATTTCTATGTGCATATTCTTATTCATTCCTTTGTTGTTGTGAAATTGTTAGATTACATGTTAGATATTACTGCATGGTCGGAACTAGAAGCACAAGCATTTCTCTACACTCGTATTAACATCTGCTAACCATGTGAATGTGACCAATACAATTTTATTTGACATAGAATTTGATTTATTTTGAGGGCAAACCACAAATTCCTCACTAGCCAGCTGAAGCTAGCTGGCTGGTTATAATGTTAGCTTTGGGCAACAGGGGTAAGTAGCTGGCTAGCTATTTATTTTCATGAACTGAAGTGCAATTTCAATAGGCGAACAACAAGTGGCAACCTAGCTGATACTTACAAGGATTCCTGAATCATTGCTAAGAATAATGAAAATGACTGCAGTTTCTACTGGTCAATGTTTTCAGACTGGTTGTATTGGTACTAGCTAGGTACCAAGCTAAAGCTAGCTTCCCCAGAAGTTGTGGTCAAACAAATGACGCTTTATTTCCAACGCGGTATTGTAAACACATCGTTCGTGGCCACTGTTTGCTGAACATTTTTACAACTGACAGTGCTACTGTATCTTTTTTGACACGCAAAGACACAAACGGTGTTCCATAATATGTTCTGTATGTCGTGAAGATAATAGCAGTGACGCTATTACTGTGTAACTCCGGTAGGGCAACATCTGAAAAATAGCACACTTGGTAGTGTGTACCGGTGCTCGACCAGTCGGCGAAAGCCAACATCACCCACGACAGAGAACGGTTGATTGTCAAGGGCAATGAATTCCATTATCTTTGCTTTAATGCATTTTGCCTTTGAGTTGTCTCGCTGAAACGTTCTTACTCTTTCAAATGACTGCTCGACTTGTTGACTGCTCAGTCAAATACATATGCACGGTAGCTTTGACATCGTTTTTTAACTTCACTAGGGTAGGGGGCAGCATTCGGAATTTTGGATAAAAAGCGTGTCCAAATTAAACTGCCTGCTACTTAGGTCCAGAAGCTAGGGTATGCATATAATTAGTAGATTTGGATAGAAAACACTCACAGACAAAATGTCTGTGAGAACAGAACTGATATGGCAGGCTGAGGAAAAGTACTATTATTTTGAAAGGCTGTTTTTCCATTGAAAGCCTATCCACCATACAAAGACTTAGGACCCAGTTCACGATCTCTATGGCTTCCTCAACCAGTCTTTAGGCATTGTTTCAGGCGTTTTCTCAGAAAAATGAGGGAGATACAGCACTTTCAATGAGAGGACAGTGAATTTCCATACATGAACCAAGCACGTGATCGGGAGTGCGCATTTCTTGTTTACCTTTTCCATTGACTAAGCTTTTGTCCAGTTGAAATATTATTGATTATTTATGACAAAAACAACCTGAGGATTGATTTTAAACATCGTTTGGCATGTTTCTACTATCTTTTATTGTACTTTTTTGACTTTACGTCTTGGTGTTGAGAGCGCGCATTGTGCCTTTGGATTTCTGAACTAAATGCACCAACAAAACAGAGGTCTTTGGACATAAAGATGAACTTTATCGAACAAAACAAATATTTGTTGTCTAACATGGAGACCTGGGAGTGCCACCAGATGAAGATCATCAAAGGTAAGTGATTAATTTTAATGCTATTTCTGACTTTTGTGACACTCTCCTTGGTTGGAAAATGTGCTTTCGCAGTAAAGCCTATTTGAAAACAGACACACTTCTTGTAAATCCAGCCACAGTATCTTTAAAATGGTGTAAAATACGTGTATGTTTGAGGAATTTTAATTATGGGGTTTCTGTTGTTTTGAATTTGGTGCCCTGCAATTTCACTGGCTGTTGTCGAGGTGGGACCTTGTACCAGAGATGTTAACATCGGTGTTGAACCAGACAGCCGATTCCGATATGTTCACCGATATATTGTGCATCCCTACAGCAATGTTTAACTTTTTGGGCGACCTGACCAAATTCACATAGAAATGTGATTTATA
This sequence comes from Oncorhynchus kisutch, assembly GCF_002021735.2. Lineage (NCBI taxonomy): Eukaryota > Metazoa > Chordata > Actinopteri > Salmoniformes > Salmonidae > Oncorhynchus > Oncorhynchus kisutch. Next base: position 37,498,763 of record NC_034193.2, on the reverse strand, counting down.
CATCTGTCATTCTCATTGAGCAAGTCTAAGAAGTGGTAGATCTGTTCATGTGCGCAATTTCTATGCATCCGTTTTTATGTTTTGTTTTTGCGTCTTTTACTTTATTTTTTTCACCCCAGCGTCAAACAGCTTAAAATACAATATTTTCGGTTATGGAAAATATATTTCACATCAATTTAGATGGTACAATGATTCTCAACAATATATATTGCTTGTTTTGTCACAAACTGAAATTAGGTTAACATTAAGAATTTTAGCAACCAGGTAATGGATTCATCAGGATACAAGATGGCGCCGGAGAATAAGGCTGAGATTTTACATATTCCTAACCAATTGTGTTTCTTTGCATGGTCTGTAACTTATCATTTTACTTTTTTGTACATCATGTTGCTACTACAGTCTTTTATGACCGAAAATAACTGCTGGACATCAGAACTGCAATTACTCACCACGGACTGGCAGAATCCTTTTTTTCCATTAACGAGTTCGACGTGAATGATATACTGCTTTCCTGGGAACCGGCCAAGATCCGTCATTTGCATTTAGAGAGGGTGAAGAAAAAGGGGTCAGAGGGCTGGGCTGCCTTCTGAGAATTTGTAGTCGATCGAATAAACCCCACTTCTTTCCATTCTGCTATCAAACGTGCAATTTTTGGAAAATAGAAATCGATGACCTACAAGGAAGATTAAACTACCAACGGGACATTCAAAACTAAAATCCTATGCTTCACAGAGTCGTGGCTGAACGACGACATTATCAACTTACAGCTGGCTGGTTACATGCTGTATCGGCAGGACAGAACAGCGGCGTCTGGTAAGACAAGGGGAAGCGGACTATGTATTTTTGTAAATAACAGCTGGCGCACGATATCTAAGGAGATCAAGGTTTGCTCGCCTGAAGTAGAGTATCTCATAATAAGCTGTAGACCATACTATCTACCAAGAGAGTTTATCTGTATTTTTCAAAGCTGTTGACAAACCACCATAGTCTGATGGTGGCACTAAGAACGCACTCCTTGAGCTATATACCACCATAATCAAACAGGAAAACGCTCAACCAGAGGCGGCGCTCCTAGTAGCCTTACATCCGCGTTACTAAATGTAATGTTAAATATGCAACCAGAGGAGGAAAAAAAACACAAAACAAACTCTGGACCACTTTTACGCCACAAAGCTCTCCCTCACCGTCCATTTGGCAAATCTGACCATAATTCTATCCTCCTGATTCCTGCTTACAAGCAAAACTATAGCAGCAAGCACCAGTGACTCGATCAATAAAAACAAGTGGTCAGATAAAGCAGATGCTAAGCTACAGGACTGTTTTGCTAGCACAGACTGGAATATGTTCCGGGATTCCGCTGATGGCATTGAGGAGTACATCACATCAGTCATTGGATTCATCAATAAGTGCATCGATGACGACGTCCCCACATTGACCATACATACCCCAACCAGAAGCCATGGATTACAGGCAACATCAGCACTGAGCTAAAGGCTAGAGCTGCCGCTTTCAAGGAGCAGGACTCTAGCCCGTAAGCTTATAAGAAATCCTGATATGCCCTCCGATGACCCATCAAACAGGCAAAGCGTCAATACAGGACTAAGAGTGAATCGTACGACACTGGCTCTGACGCTCGTCAGATGTGGCAGGGTTTGCAAACCATTACAGACTACAAAAGGGAAGCACAGCCAAGAGCTGCCCAGTGCCACGAACCAAACTACTTCTATGCTCGCTTCGAGACAAATAGCACTGAAACATGCATGAGAGCACCAGCTGTTCCCGGAAGACTGTGTGATCACACTCTCCGCAGCCGATGTGAGTAAGTAAGCTCTTTAAACAGGTCAGCATTCACAAGGCCGCAGGGCCAGATGGATTACCAGGACGTGTACTGCGAGCATGCACGTGCCTTCCCACCAGAGACTAGATTCAATTCCTGCATCTTGTATTCCTGCTATATCTCCTCCTTCCATTCTCTCTCTGTTTCTAAACTATCTGTAATAAAGCATAAAAAAATAAAAAAGGGAAGTGGAATTCCACTCTAAAATATATCAAAATGATCCTTCTAGGACAAGCAGTAGTACTGCATTATGGCTGTCATGTTGTCCAGGCAAAGCTTAGACCAGTGAGTTCCATAAGTGCCAGCTGCCAGCCAAATAGCTGACGACTAACCCTTATGTTATTGGGGTGTTAAAGATGTCACCAAATTTGATTTTGTAGAGTTGTGGTGGGGGATGCCACCAAACCCCTTAGCTTGCTACTAATTTGATTCCAGTGTCATATACCCATTGGTGCCTTGTAAGACACTTGTTTATTGAAGTAATATGTGCACAAAACAAAAAACTAAATTACATTTAGCATTTTATACACAGATAGCCATAGTAAGAACAGCTGCCATGTTGTCACATTATACAAACACGTTTCGTTCTCCCCATGTAGAAAAAGATGAAACCCTATCACAGAAGAAGCCGTACAAATGGGCGGGGGGGGGGGGGGGGGGTGATCAGCCACATAGGAATGAGTGAGAAGTGATGTGCACAGTGCTTTCACAGTGTATGAACTTCAAAATATGGTGAACATATATCACACAGGTTTGTGTAGGCATGTGTATATGTGCTGACAACATACATAAGAGCAAACACCACAATGAATGTGTCGCAGACACACACAGACAATGGGTGGAAAAGTCAGGGAGCAGAAAGGTCACCTACCTGCTTAGAATGCAAGATGCGAAACTAAAGAAGAGATGGAAAGAGGGAGAGAGAAAGGCAAAACGCTAAATGATGGAGCAACAGGAAGCAGGAGAGGGGTGGGGCCTCTTTCTCACGACACCCAAAAATCGGCCCCAAAAATCTCCCCCAACAATAGTGACAGATCAATTGATCACAGTTGGATGCTGTCCTATCCCTTTGTTCCCCTCACAACCATTGTCTTTCGTGAACGCAACAGAGTCTAGTTCTGACACGGCAGACAGACCAGAGGGGTACCAGCCCAGGGAATATGCAGTGTTAACTAGTATTGTATTATTATTACTCAATAGTAGTACAACTAACATCATTATTCAGCTAAGGAGCGACACCGGACTGGAGGAGATTGCCTCTGCAATGCGTCTGCAATGTTGACAGGAAGCTCTGGAAGATAGACTTTTCATCCCGTCGACCCCAGACGACCAGATTTTATTATTTAACTAGGCAAGTCAGTTAAGAACAAATTATTATTTACAATGATGGCCTACCATCATTGTAAATAATGGTAGGCCATCATTGTAAACCCGGACAGCACTGGGCCAAATTGTGCGCCGCCCTATGGGTCAATCACGGCCGGTTGTGATACAGCCTGTAATCGAACTAGGGTCTGTAGTGACGGCTCTAGTACTGAGATGTAGATGATTATTATAGTAGTGTTACAGTAGTTTTAGAATTTAAGGCTTTATATCAGAATTATATGTAAGCTAGCTGTTCAAGTATTACTATGGTAACTGCAGAGTATAAATGGCCTTTACAGCTCAGAGTAATTATAAATGGAACACACTTGAGTACACCAATTGAAAAGCCAATTAAAGCAAATGATACAGCAAAATCAACCTTAAACTGAGAGGAAACAAACTAAAAGAAATGAAGCAGCCTTACTACCTAATAATGGGTAGGATAATATATGGGAAAGGACTGGGCGATATGGACAAAATATCATATTGTGGTATTTTTCAAATTTGTGACGGTATGACAATATATGTTTTTGATTAATAAAAGTTCTACATTTGTTTTATAAGTAGTGCATAACCCTAGGGTGGCAACACATATATTCGAAATTACTTCAATGGGTCTTTCTCCAGTCGGATTGTTTTATACGGTTCAATTCAACTTCAACCTAAAATAATTTCCTGCAATTCCATCATTTTCTGCATTTCCTGCACTCATGAGATTATTTCCACACTGCCACGATATGGGCAAAAATACTAGGCCTTATTTTTAACCAAATTAGGATTTAGATCAAAACACTTGGGTGAACTTCTGGAATCATGGAAATAGAATGTTTATTATGATTCTGTAGTTAGAATATAAGTAAGAGTGGGCACTTTGAATACAGTGCTGTTTGACAACGAATGAAAATGCCATGGACGAGTTATTGTGACAGGGATAACTAGAAACCAAAGTGATGGTGAGTGTTTCCTAGGGGACCCTATAATCTTTGGCTACATTAAATCTTTATTCATATAGCCAACATATTCATGCTTCGCCTATTCCTCTTTGATTTAAAATATACTATTGCATAAACAACATGCTGATTTAAGCCTCCACCAGTACTGGTATCAGGCTGTATTAGCTAGCTACGTTTGCTGACTCAGTACTTTTATTAACTAGCGATTATTATTAGTGGCTAACACGATTTAGCTGAACTTGCCAAGAAAATACAAACTAGCTGTTTGCAGAAGATGTAATGAACACAAACTAATATTGTAATTATAGAACACTTGTGGATGTATTTTAAGATCAAAGTGGAAACATCGTCATCAAGATTGTTGCATGTGCTGTATTTACCATGCAGACTGAACGAAAGAGTCTCGTGGTCAAGCAACAACAAATGCGCTCCTTGAGTGACGGGGTGGGAGAGAGAGAGAGAGAGAGAGAGCGGAGAGGGATGACTCAAGTAGCGGAGTAAACTATAAAAATGGACGTTACACACGGCGTATCACATTTAACCAAACAAACATTCAAATACTGCTATTTTCTATTTATTCGTTATTTTACCAGGTAAGTTGACTGAGAACTCGTTCTCATTTGCAGCAACGACCTGGGGAATAGTTACAGGGGAGAGGAGAGGGATGAATGAGCCAATTGTAAACTGGGGATTATTAGGTGACAGTGATGGTTTGAGGGCCAGATTGGGAATTTAGCCAGGACACCGGGGTTAACACCCCTACTCTTACGATAAGAGCCATGGGATCTTTAATAACCTCAGAGAGTCAGGACACCGGTTTATCATCCAAACCAAAAGCCATCTCGAAATGTGCAGCCCTGCTTCTGCACTGAACACATCATTAATCTCTGTTCAGTGCAGAAGCAGGGCTGCACATTTCGAGACAAACACACAAAAAATGTCTGTTAAGCTAGGCTTGTTAAGCTAGGCTTGTTAATTGCTTCCAGAAGTTGAGCCCTCTTTCCATTATGGCACAGACACAAAGACGAGTCTTTCGATCTCTGCATTGGGTTGTTCCATGTCATATCAGCAAGCCATGACACCCACCATCTCAGATTGCTCTGAAATCATTTCTGTTGTAGAAACAGATAAGATTAGCATTCCTGCAACATTATTTTGTTGAAATATACATTTGATCTGAGAAATTAAGCTAATTGATTGCACCCTTATTGGCCATTTTACTTGACAGGATTCATATAAATAGAGTATCTCACATCCGATTTGGATGCTAGCTTACAGCTAAAGCGAACATTAATTCACTAGCCCAGTGCTTTGTAATATGCAAATAAGGCAAAATACGCTGATTTCTGTGACAAGCTAATATTCTTTTTTTTTGCCATGCTATCAAGTATCGTTATGGTATCGAGTATCGTGATAATAAACCTTGCGTCGGTATCAAAATCAAATTCTGGTATCATGATACTAATCCGATCCATGTGTACAATCACACAGTAGTGTACAGCAAGCAGTTAGACAGTCGGGCCCTAGTAGCAATAAATTAACACAACCGAAAGCTTACCTTGACTTGGAAGAGTTGCAGTGTTGGATAGCCTTAGCCAGCTAGCTAACTTAAACAGCATTCCTCTGTTTGAGTCAGGTTATTGAGTAGCCAAAATTAGCTGCATTAGCTAAGTGAAAAGGAAAACCAAGAAGAAAAATAGCTAACCCTCTCACTGCTGCTTCTCCTTACATTTTTTAAAGAAATGAATTGGTTTAAAACTGTTCAACTATTGTCTCTCTCTTTGAGTCAACCACTCACCCCACTCACCCCACTGTATGCAGTGCTAGCTTGCTGTAGCTTATGCTTTCAGAACTAGATTAATTATCTGATCCTTTTATTGGGTGGACAACATATCAGTTCATACTGCAAAAGCTCAGACAGTTTGGAGGACATTCTCCAAAAGTTGCCATAATTACTGTGAAAGTCTATGGAAGGGGGTGAGAACCATGAGCTTCCTAGCTTTTTTACTGAAGTCAATGTACCCAGAGGAGGATGGGAAAATAGCTGTCATCCGGCAACACCATGGTACTACCTTATAAAGTGCTGTTGAAGCTACTGTAGACCATTGCAAACAGTGTGTTTTAGTTATTTAATGAGATGTAAATTAGGGCTGTCAAAGTTAATGAGTGACTTTTTTTTTTTTAATCGGCATATTTTTTGGACGGCGTTAATCATGTGTCCATTTCTTCACCACAGGGACCCTTTTAAGAGCAGAACACAACACTGCTTGCAGGCAGTGCTTGCGGCTTTGCATGGCTGAAGACCGTGTGCCTCTAGCCAAAATCGTGTGAAAAGTTATGCCCAATATTAAATAAATAAAACATCGGAGCTGTTTTTTCATTCTGCCGTGGATTGTTGCGCATGTCACAGGCCATTTTAAACTACTCGTGAGGCGCTATTTGTTGGTTTAACAACATATTTTTTGTTAGCTAGTCATGTTACTTAGCTAGCAACCTGAACTTGACCACTGACTAGGCTATGCACAAACTTGAATGGCACAGGAAGAACTGAAAAGGAACAGGGTCTTCAAAGAGATGCTTCAAAAGGTAGGCTGCATATGCAAGAGTACAGTGAAATGCGTTTCTCGCTTGCTCTTTCCCAACAATGGAGTAATCAAAATCATAGTCAAGTGTGAGCGCGAGAGGAAGAGAGAGTAATTCTCTACCAGAAAGTTGGTTGGCCCTCTGATGTCACATAGGTTGACACATTGCTATGTTTTCATTTATTAAGCCCTTTTACAAAAAGTCACACTGCACCTAACATCATTACTAACATTTAGACATACAAGTTACGACACCCAGTCTCAAGGATGGCTAACCCTGTAAATTCCTTTGGTCTCTAGTTTGTTAAATCAACTTTTAGTTCTCTTGCACCTTATTTGCACAAACTGTATATAGACTTTTCTATTGTGTTATTGACTGTACATTTGTTTATTCCATGTGTAACTGTGTTGTTGTTTGCAGATGTAAATGAGTACTTGTTCTCAACTGGCCTACCTGGTTAAATAAAAGGTTAAATAAAAATGTAAACATTTGTGGAACAATCTTCAAAAAAATTTTTTTACATTTGATGTTCTGGCAATTCAAAAAGCTGATTAAGGACCATATTACTGAAGAATGTGTTTATCGTACTTTTCCTTTTGGTTTGCATGTCTTTTTTGTAATTCAGGGGTCATCTGTTAAAGAGACCTTGGTCTCAGTACATAAAATACAAATCTAAATAAAAATGAGAGAGTAAGTATATGCAGGCCTATGTGTGTAAAGTTATCTGAACAGTACAGATGGTTAAAGTGTTTTAATAACATTGTTGGACAAGTTTAAGAGCTCTGTTCTTTGTATCCCCTATAGTCCAGGGATCATGAACGAGATTCAGCCGCAGGCCAGAACATAATTAAGCCTACAAATAATTTGACTGCAAGAATCCCAAACAGATAACATTTGACTAAAACATAATCTCAAATCTTGCTTACATTTGTACACAATCACATATTAGGTTTGGAAATACTTTGGCACAGATTTCCCAAAAAATGTATTAAAAAATTACTTGGAGATTATTTGCTGGTATTTTTTACAGTGTTTAATATCCATCAATTATATATATTTTTTAAGTAGTTATTTGTTTGTTTAGAGAACTCGGGGGGCCAAATAAAATCACCAGCAAGCCAAATTCGGACCGCCAGTTGGGGAACCCTGCTATAGTTACAATAATTTAGAATGCTTGAAGCATGAACAGTAATTAAAGCTGTGTGTGTGTGTGTGTGTGTGTGTGTGTGTGTGTGTGTGTGAGTGAGAGAGCGAGAGACTGCTGTGTGCAAGTGTTAGGCATCAAGAACATTGATATGAGCGAGTAGGCCTACTTAAAGCTATGTGGAAAATTCCTATTAAAATATTCTGATGTAGATCATTTTGTGTTGCCGTACCTTATAAATCAAAGCATAGTTTGCCTGTAACTCAATGCAATGCTTTTTAAATGTAAAAATCTTTTAGGGCCAAATTTGAGCAAAGAAAAAAAAGAAGGAATTCATTGCGATTAACTAATGCTATTAACTCCATTATTTTCATCATTTGACATCCCTAATGTAAATATATTTAGTATAGATAATCTAAAACTGATAACTTAAGTGTTTCACAATGGCTTGCGAAAGTATTCACCCCCCTTGGCATTTTTCCTATTTTGTTGCCTTACAACCTGGAATTAAAATAGATTTGGGGGGGGGGGGTTGTATCATTTGATTTACACAACATGCCTACCACTTTGAAGATGCAAAATATTCGACCAAAAAACAAAGTCAATACTTTGTAGAGCCACCTTTTGCAGCAATTACAGATGCAAGTATCTTGGGACATGTCTCTATAAGCTTGGCACAACTTGCCACGGGGATTTTTGCCCATTCTTCAAGGAAAAACTGCTCCTTCAAGTTGGATGGGTTCCGCTGGTGTACAGCAATCTTTAAGTCATATCACAGATTCTCAATTGGATTGAGGTCTGGGCTTTGATTAGGCCATTACAAGACATTTCAAATGTTTCCCCTTAAACCACTTGAGTGTAGCTGTTAGGTGAACCTCCGTCCCCGCCTCAAATCTCCGGAAGACAAACAGGTTGCCCTCAAGAATTTCCCTGTATTTAGCGCTATCCATCATTCCTTCAATTCTGACCAGTTTCCCAGTCCCTGCCGATGAAGAACATGCCAACAGCATGATGCTGCCACCCCCATGCTTCACTGTGGGGATGGTATTCTCAGGGGTGATGAGGGGTGTTGGGTTTGCCCCAGACATAGCGTTTTCCTTGATGGCCAAAAAGCTCAATTTTAGTCTCATCTGACCAGAGTACCTTCTTCTATATGTTTTTGGCGTCTCCCACAGGCCTTTTAGCAAACACCAAAAGTGTTTGCTTATTTTTTTCTTTAAATTAAGCAATGTCTTTTTTCTGGCCACTCTTCCGTAAAGCCCAGCTCTGTGGAGTGTACGGCTTAAAGTGATCTGATGGACAAATAACTCCAATCTCCGCTGTGGAGCTTTGCAGCTCCTTCAGGTTGATCTTTGGTCTCTTTGTTGCCTCTCTGATTAATGCACTCCTTGCCTGGTCTGTGAGTTTTGGTGGGCGGCCCCCTCTGGGCAGGTTTTTGTGGTGATACAACTTTGTCCCTGACCTGTTTGTTGAGCTCCTTGGTCTTCATGGTGCCGCTTGCTTGGTGGTGCCGCTTGCTTAGTGGTGTTGCAGACTCAGGGGCCTTTCAGAACAGGTGTATATATACTGAGATAATGTGACAGATCGTGTGACACTTAAATAAAGTCAACCTGTGTGCAATCTAACTAATTATGTGACTTCTGAAGGTAATTGGTTGCACCAGATCTTATTTAAGGGGCTTCATAGCAAAGGAGGTGAACACATATGCACGCACCACTTCTTCTTATTTTATATTTATTTTTTGAAACAAGTTCTTTTTTTCATTTCACTTCACTATTTTGTGTAAATCCAAATAAAAATCCATTTAAATTAGACAAAAATTCACTGATAGGATGTTCGTCCCCTTCCTCTTCTGAGTAGCCTCCACTGCCTTGGGATAAGGATAACATAAGGATACTATTGTTTATCATCCAATGATATAGCAGCATGAAAAACAGAGGCAATAGCAGAAAAATTAAATCCACAAATAAAATATATACTTGATACTCGGAGGGCAACACAAACAATTTGGACATTCTCTTGCCAATATGTAGCCTTCAAAGCAAGTTTACAGATCATACTTGTTTACTGTTCCAAAAATGTTTTACTCAGCCCCCCCCCCTTCCAGCATTGGGGAACATCCCGCCCCCTCCCGCCATGTGTACTTCCACAGGCACAAGCACTGTTCATGACAAACTGTTTACGTCCCTCTTGTTTACGGAGAGAACATTTTGCAGGTTTAAAGGTTATTTCTTGCAATTCTATACATTTTGTTATGTCTAACGTGTATTCATGTGATATTTGAGTGACTCAAACATTACCACAAAATCTATGGGCTAAAAAACGTTATCTGACATGGGCTAGTTGATCTGGACTCAATGACTGACATGACAAAAGGAAAACAGATGCTACACTACCAATTTTGAAATTCCACCTTGTGCATTCTACCATTACAACTTTCAAGAGTAAGTTGAAAGCCCCCCCCCCCCCCTGCTGACCCCTCGCACCCCTAGGGGTGGCGCCACACAGTTTGGGAACTACTCAATGCTGGCCAAATTCCACTCAAGATTTTAGAGGGGTAATTTATGAGTATGGGACTATAGGCTGCACAAATATATCAAAAATGTCCTGGTCAAGTCTACTGCTCCACCAGCGAGCCAGCAGAGATGTGTCTTGTGGGGGAATCAGAGAGCAGTCTCAAATGATTAATCAGAAAACAGGCCCTGAAAATTCCTTCCCTTGGGAGGTACTTTGCAGCATGGTCAAGTAACTGACGGGCAGACCGTGGGCCAATTTCAGCTTTTCCGACCACACCGGGAAAAAACATGTAGCAGAATAGTAGCGGGGTAACAGATCCCACACAGTGTTCTTATAACACGAGAACTCATGGCGCGTGCGTCTCGATAGTCTAATGCGGCTTCCTCTCCATCTGCACAGATCTGAAAACACGGGATAAAGTGACAGCAATATGTCAAATGCCTTTTAGGAATTTGCTTTCGCTTGGAAATAAAACGAGGTCTCTAAACTATTTATATTCAACCTTATTTCAGGTATGCACAGATGGAAGAAAAGGAGACGAGAGGAGGAGGCCTTTTTAGACTATTGATGTGCATCCTTTGTGTTGAAGGACAAAGCACCCATGGCTGGGGGAGGATGTGGCCTAATGCGAGCTATTGATCAGCTGGAATACGATAGCGTGGATGGCCCTCACATTATAAGTGTCTCGGGCCATTATTGACAGATTCTGCCTCCTGTGAAGTCACAAGCCAGCCTATGTCCTGTTTCATGTTCTAAAAGAAAGCTTTACCTAAAATATGATATTTTTCTGTCTAACTCTGTATGTCCATCTATCAGTCTATCTTTTGAGATCATCCATACATCCACCCATCCTAGACTGGCCGATGCAGGGTGTTCTGAATGACATCCACCACCAGAACTGCTTGTTGTGTGAGAGAATGAGCGAGAGGGATACTCTTACGTGACTTATTACTGAGCTGAAACGCGAGCACACACTGCGTTGTGTGTAAACAACTGGAAGCCTGTGATGTTAACTTCCAAAAGCGGAAGTCGCAAGGCGACACTCCATCCAAACCCTTTACATTCGTGAGAATTGGCATATATGGATAGGACTAAATTGAAATGTTTCTTATAGAAAACATATGAAAAGCATAAGCATGGTAGCAATTGAAAGGGAACAGTTGAGATTATGGGAAAATTATTAGACCAAAGTTAAGGACCCAGCAGTTCACCAGATAAGACTGAATCCAATGTTGACTTTATGTGCATTTTACATTCTGTATTTTGCCGCATTTGTTATTGATAAAATCAGAAAACTCTTGATTTGATATTAAGATGAAAACGTATTGGGACCTTTAATATACCACCGTATATAGATATGCAGGAATACATTTAAAAGGCTGAAAATGCAATGGTGACTTGACCAGCTAGTTACAGCTAGCACAAGACCAGCTAGTTACAGCTAGCACAAGACCAGCAAGTTACAGCTAGCACAAGACCAGCTAGTTACACCTAGCACAAGACCAGCTAGTTACACCTAGCACAAGACCAGCTAGATACACCTAGCATATTTGAGGCACAAAATAGGCCCACATATTGATTGTATACAATCGTCATGCCACACTTTTCTTCATCCATTAAACGGTCGTAACCCATACCCAAAACATTAAGATAATAACATGCCCAATGGTCTTTTTCCCAACTAAATCAAGATAAATGTATGATTACTCAATAAATCAGTAATCGCTAGCTTATGAAATTACAGTTCAGCAATCCCACAAATTCTTGGGTTTATTTGTGTGCTTTGCTAGGAGCCGTCTGCATGTAAACCTATAATAATGGTATTGTAATGACCAACGTTTCATTCCCCAGGCCGCACCAGATGACATATCCTGCCAAAGCTCTATCGAGGGGATTGTTGGTGTTTGGATTTCAATGCAAAAAGAGGAGACCTGGTATGCTTCTCTGTCTCCCGTTTGAGGCTCGTATTTCTAGTGAACCGAACACACTTCCCCCGAGACCATGGATAGAGCTCACAAATAAGCTCTGGGTTTGAAATGGACAGAAGCTTTTGGTTCAGGTTCGTTGTTGTGTCACAGCTAAGTTACTTGAAAGAGAAAAGTCTTGCAGGTGTCGCAGATGGGTTACGTTTCAAAACACAGGACAACACTTTAAAAAACACTTACTCTGGAAGGGATCTAGTGAGGGTGCAGTTCGCACCAAGACACTGTCAACCAACACCGTTCTAGGTACACGTTTCAATTAACAACCGATCTAGGACCAGCTTACCCTCCCCGTCATACCTTTGACAATTAGGTGGTGAAAATGACTTAACTGATGTTAGATCAGTGTCTAGGTGCAACTTAATCCTATTCCACCAAACCCAGATTATCTACGGCTAAGCCCCTCCTATCAGACCTAGACACAACAAGGTTGCTCTAAATATCACAAGGCCTAGCATAGGCCCAACCACATTTCCGAACCAAGGAAAGCACTGCATCAAAGGTAATAAGCATTTACTGTTGGTCTCTCACGGAGCCACAGACAAACACATATTTGCATGGGATGTAGTGCATTGGATTTCTGGTAAGGATGCTTTAGTGAAAAAGTGTTGGAATCAGGTCCAACTACATCAACAATTTTTATTGGCTGATAAGGATTTAGTTACAGGATATAATTATCTGCTCAGCTAGTCGGCCCCAGCATCGTGGCTAATTTTGCCACGTTGGCCTATGAGAAAAGATAGCAACAAGCCATGTAAGACCAATGGTTTAAACCAATGGTCTTAGCAAAAGTTCACGAGCATGGCCCTTGTGTGGCTCTGGTCTCTCATACACAATGTCATCCGGTGTCTGACGCAAAACCCAAAAGGGAGGCTGTATAGATATCATCTGAACTCTGTGCTGACGTGACCCATCATAGACCGTGTTTAACAGAGAGAGCGAGAGAGGAAGAGAAGAAAGAGAAAAAGGGAGAGAGAAAGAGAAGTTTGAATGTGAGGCCTTACCTTCTGTAGACTAGTGGGGTTCAACTGCGTTTTGTCTATTATCTTCACGGCAACCTTCGGAAGCAGAGACAAACAAGAAATAGACATTACACACCAATCACATCAGGCCAAAGCCCTGTGACATCACCCATTTTGTGTTTGACAATGGAAGGTTTTGATCCTCTAATCCTGACCCAGGTTTACTGGAGCCTGAGGAGCTTCCGAGAGAGGCTGTGTCACAAATTACACCATAGTCCCTGTATAGTGCACGACTTTTGATCAGAGCCTTATGGGCCCTGATCAAAAGTAGTGCACTATATAGGGAATATGGTGCCACTTAGGATACAGCCAGAAAGTTATGATTAAATGGTAAATTAGCATCATGGTTAGCACCACACAAGGTGTGCTTTCCTCAGAACAGGGAGATCAAGTCGCCAGAATGCAGAATCGACAGCCTTGGGTTGGGTAACTCGAGCTCAAAATTGAAAATCTATTCAGGCCTAATTCTTGCTGTCTGCCAGTGAAACAAAATAGATAAACGCTGTCCCTGTTAGGAAGGCTGCAAATGCACAAACTGATTAATGTTTTGAATGGAGGACAGTATGAGAATGTAATTTGGACGCACACAGCGACAGCCACGAGCCCCACACACAGAGATGGTGGCTGTAATGACATTCCTCAACCATCATTTCAGATGAGACTGTTCTTAGAAATGTCTAGAGATGACTGCTGAGGTCGACACAGGCTCTGTAGGTTCCTTTCATATTGGTAAATAAAAACGTACCCTGGCCACTGAGTGACGGATCTTAAACGGAAGCCTCAGACGTGATGCCGACCTGCCTACATGCTCATAGTGTAAGGCGGTAGGCGGCCAATTTCCTCTATCAAGGTCTAGACCAGAGGCTCGTGTCGATCCATCATTTCTAAGATTAACCATTCTAAAAGAGACAAGTTATGTCCAACAGTTAAAGCGACACCCCTTAATTTGACTGTGGCTGCTTTAAGGACTATGAATCAGAGGGTTGTTGGTTCAAATCTGAGCTGGTGCAGTGCTGCTGTTTGGTCCTCCTGGTGCAAAACATTAACTGCTTCATAGAGTGGAATTGAGAGGAGGAAAAAGGTCATTTATTTGGGCCTGTGTTGGTGTACAAACTTCTCAGCAAGAGCGCCATTTAAAAAAAGACACTATAATAACTCACTGGCAGTTCCATTTGTCCAGATCCACCCCCACAAATTAGAAACCAGTCAAAAGGGCTACTGCTGCACTTGAAGTGAAAGTTACAGATTGTGCCTTTAAAGACGCATGTGAAATTGTTCTCGTACTCCCCAGATCATTTTAAAGAGTCACTGAGAAAGGTTGCATCAGTCCCCTAGACTACAATGAACCATAATCACTATAATCAACGCACAATCATTTTGGGGATAGGATATGACACTAGCACAATGCAAATCACAGGCAGCGTAGAATATACCTCCCTTGCAAAGAACAGTGCCTCCTCTTCTGAAATATGGATATGTAAATCAGACACCATTACTGGGTAGAAACAGCAAGCTCGCGAGACCATAAGCATTCGCATCCTATCATCCAATCTCTTAGTAGGCATACCGGAATGTTTGATTTCACACGTAACAACATCTCACTCAACACTCTGGCGAGAGTACTGACGTACATTGCATCAATAATTTAACCTATACTGTGGCTCATGCTGGGTCAGAGTTCCCAGCCAAAGTTATTTCCATTTCAAGAGTAGACTTTTTAAAATGCGCTGAGGTTTTGGCCAACACTGAAAGAGAATTGTTGAGTGGTTGAGGTCAACGGGTGGTGAGAGCAACCAATGCAGCCATATCTTGTTAACTCTTGATTTGTCTTAAAGTGGCTGACAGCATTTTAGCAACATCAAATCGTATTAAAATATGTTCATATACACCCCCAGGAGAATTACACATTTTTAAATGTTCTGATAAGCGACCACTTAGTCATTTTCACATGTTCATAAATTCTTAGAATGTTTGGGAATTACATATAAAAAGGCATTCAAAAATTCTATAGCAATATAGTGGGAAAGCGGCTGTGCGTTTGGACTATTAAGAAACACTGCATTAAATAAAACATGTCTCGTCCAGGACTGGAGTCTATGCAGACCAGTGCACCATGGCCTGTCGGCTCAGGTGGTAGAGCATGGCGCTTACAACACCAGGGTTGTGGTTTCGATTCCCACCGGGGACCACTACAAAACATATCAAAATGTATGCACTCACTACTAGGGCTATGGCAGTCGTGAAATTGCGGGCCTTTTATTGTCAAGCAAATAACTGCCGGTCTCACATTAATTGAACATAAAACACGTTTAGCATAGCATACAAGCCACTGATGCAGACTTTTGGAACATCTACATTTTAAAAGTCTAATAAATCCATTTAATATAGCCTACACCATCACAATAAATCCATTGTTAATTTGACACAAATCTAAAGAAACATGAAATGAAGAGCAAGAACCAAATAGCATAATCTGACTTGTCCTTATGTTAGGCCCTGATCTTGCTATGCCATATGGCTGTGGGCTACAATAGTTCATTTAGCAGACAAGATTTGCTTAGAATACCGTGGCATTATTTTATAGTACGAAGAATACAACTGAACATAAGGGAATAAAATAGAAAGGATATTTTCTCCAAACAACTTGAGGGAGTGATCACATGGGGCTATTCTGTGTTGAGCAGTTAAAGAAACAGGTACTCCTATATGCTTATTTCAGAGTTATGTAACTTCAGTTGTGATACAAATGTTGGGCTATACGTGTTGATTTTTAATACATTCTAAGGCTGCATGATGCGATTCTAATGACTTAAATACAGTTACATGAAAAGGCATGAGCTCTGCTTTGTTGTTTTGCACAGTCTGTACACACTTCATCAGTCTCTCATTCACAACTTGACAAGCACTTGATAATGCCTCAAATTTCCCAGCTGCATCCCCTTTGTGGCCTTGATTTTATAATAAAAAAGGTGCATTTCTATGGTGAAAATTCTTCCTCAAACTTGAAACTCATGTGCTGCATATGTATGCCGGTTAGACTCTACACCCAGTGTAATGCGGATTAATCAGTTTCATTTGGCCACTTTTCTTGTGATACAAACCTTAAAACATATAGGACTATGGGCTAGACTGCATGAGGTGTGATACTAACCTTATTAAAACATATAGGACTATGGGCTAGGCTACATGAGGTGTGATACTAACCTTATTAAAACATATAGGACTATGGGCTAGACTACATGAGGTGTGATACTAACCTTATTAAAACATATAGGACTATGGGCTGGACTACATGAGGTGTGATACTAACCTTATTAAAACATATAGGACTATGGGCTGGACTGCATGAGGTGTGATACTAACCTTATTAAAACATATAGGCCTATGGGCTAGACTACATGAGGTGTGCGGTTATGATTTGAAAAAGTCGCAAAAAAAGACATGGTTTCATTGTTTCATTCAGAAGTGATAGTCTGATGGGTGACAATATTAGCCTATTTTTGATTCAATCTGGTCTTCACATATACTAAATAATATATGTATGAAGTTAGTTTTGATTTAGAATAGACCACTATCATGCAACTGTCTAAAAACAGGAAGAAAAAAAAATACATGTCATCTATGCACTTAAATAGCGAATGGAGGGAGCTTGTCCCAGTTAATTTCATACCAACCAGGTAGACTATACTCCTGTTGTGAAGAGATGCATTGTGCTTAATATTAGGAAAGTTGAGAAATAAATATAGGCCTAGCCTATAAAAAGAGGATCCAATCAGCTTTTCAAGAGGCCATCACTATGTTTCTCACGCAATTGCATAGCCTATAGAAATGCTGTGCAACATGAGCTCAAAGGCACTCATGAAGTGTTTGATAAAATGTTTGATACCATTTGCATTGATGTCAGAGTGATTAGAGGGACAATAGAGTGCTGAGTACCAGGCAGTTAGCAAGTTTGGTAGGCTACTAATGACCATCGGCAGCATCAGAACTTGGGGAAACCTAATTAACGTGACTAAACAATCACATGGAATTTGACTGCCATCATGACTCATGACTGCCGGTGTGGCGGTAATAAGTCACTGTAAGTGCACCTGCTAAATTACTAAAATGTAACTACAGTAGGCCTTCATGCAAACAAGCCATTTGCCACACAGGCCTGCCATCATTCACTTGGAACTGGACTGTGTGTTTACAGGGAGTTGCGACTTGAGTCTATAGATCATTTAGATCATTAGAACGCATTCGCCAAAAGCCACAAAATACACCTGAATGGATGTCTGCAAATATATCAATACCACGGGAGTCTTCTTACATTTGTGAACTTTACAGTCCTATTGATGAAACAACCATGAAAAAAGGTAGGCTTTCTCCCCTTCAGTTATGCACATCAACAACTAATGCTAGCCAGAGCAAGGACGAGCTAAAATCTTACGAAGGAACATTTTATAAACCTTCAAACTGTTTGAGCTAGTTGGCCGTCAAAATTGCAATGATAAACCATGGGGAATTGTAGCCTACTCATCCTTGTGGCGCTTGCCTGCAACCAAGCTAACTGGCTAATGTTGGCTAGCTCGCTACTTCCAGACACAAATGAGAGAACACCACACTCTGACCAGTTAGGCTGTTCACATGTTGTTATCTAGAGCGTTCCTGACCATCTATAACTTTTTTGGCCCATGTTTACTGACACTGTCCATATTCAGCCGGTGTTGAACGTTCGTGAATTCATCAGTTAGTCTTACTCAGACGAGAGTGCTCTGAAATCGGAGTAGATCGCCAGAGTGAATTTGTGAACAAGAGATATGGTAACAGGATAAAAATAATTGAAGTTCTTGCTAGCTACTGTAACCAAATGACACTTGCATGTCTAGCTGTGTATAGCCACCAAAAAAACGATATTAGGGGAAATACTCACTCACCCACTCCTCCAATGACATGACATTGGCCCCCAGATCCTCAAAAGGTTCTACAGCTGCACCATCGAGAGCATCACCGCCTGGTATGGCAACTGCTCGGCATCTACAAAGGGTAGTGCGAACGGCCCAGTACATCACTGGGGCCAAGCTTCCTTGCAATCCAGGACCTATATAATAGGCGGTGTCAGAGGAAAGCCCATAAAATTGTCAGACACTCCAGTCACGGAAGTTAGACAGTTCTCTCTGCTACCGGAGCGCCAAGTCTAGGACCAAATGGCTCCTCAACAGCTTCTACCCCCAAGCCATTGGACTGCTGAACAATTTATGAAATCGCCACTGGACAATTTACATTGCTGCCCCCCCTCCCTATTTGAACACTGCTGCTAGTTGCCTATGCATAGTCACTTCACCCCCACCTACAGATTACCTCAACAAGCCTATACCCCCACACACTAACGCGGTACTGGTGCCCCCTGTATATAGCCTTGTTATTGTTATTCTTATTGTGTTACATTTTATTTTAGTCTACTTGGTAAATATTTTATTTTGGTTAAGGGCTTATAAGTAAACATTTCACAGTAAAGTCTACACTCGTTGTATTCGGCGCATGTGACAAATAAAGTTTGATTTGACATCCTCCTAGCAGCTAGCTAGATAACATTAGGCTCTGTGTTTTTAGCTTACTACATAAAGTTGAAGTCGGAAGTTTACATACACCCAGGATGGAGTCATTAAAACTTGTTTTTCAACCACTTCACACATATCTTGTTAACAAACTAACGTTTTGGCAAGTCGGTTAGGGCATCTACTTTGTGCATGACAAGTAATTTTTCCAACAATTGTTTACAGACAGATTATTTCACTGTATCACAATTCTAGTGGGTCAGAAATTTACATACACTAAGTTGACTATGCCTTTAAACAGCTTGGAAAATTCCAGAAAATGATGTCATGGCTTTAGAAGACTCTGATAGGCTAATTGACATAATTTGAGTCAATTGGAGGTGTACCTGTGGATGTATTTCAAGGCCTACCTTCAAACTCAGTGCCTCTTTGCTTGACGTCATAGGAAAATCCAAAGAAATCAGCCAAGACCTCAGAAAAAAAATGTGGACCTCCACAAGTCAGGTTCATCCTTGGGAGCAATTTCCAAATAGCTGAAGGTACCACATTCATCTGTACAAACAATAGTACGCAAGTATAAACACCATGGGACCACGCAGCCATCATACTGCTCAGGAAGGAGAAGCGTTCTGTCTCCTAGAGATGAATGTACTTTGGTGCAAAAAGTGCATCTCAATCCCAGAACAGCAGCAAACAACCCTGTTAAGATCCTGGAGGAAACAAGTACAAACGTATCTATAGCCACAGTAAAACGTGTCCTATAATCGACAACCTGAAAGGCTGCTCAGCAAGGAAGAAGCCACTGCTCCAAAACCGCCATAAAAAAGCCAGACAACGGTTTGCAACTGCACATGGGGACAAAGATCGCACTTTTTGGAGAAATGTCCTCTGGTCTGATGAAACAAAATTAGAACTGTTTGGCCATAATGACCATGGTTATGTTTGGAGGGAAAGGGGGGAGGCTTGCAAGCCGAACAACACCATCCCAACCGTAAAGCACGGGGGTGGCAGCATCATTTTGTGGGGTGCTTTGATGTAGGAGGGTCTGGTGCACTTCACAAAATAGATGGCATCATGAGGGAGCAAAATTATGTGGATATATTGAAGCAACATCTCAAGACATCAGTCAGGAAGTTAAAGCTTGGTCGCAAATGGGTCTTCCAAATGGACAATGACCCCAAGCATACTTCCAATGTTGTGGCAAAATGGCTTAAGAACAACAATGTCAAGGTATTGGAGTGGCTATCACAAAGCCCTGCCCTCAATCCCGTAGAAAATTTGTGGGCAGAACTGAAAAAGCGTGTGTGAGCAAGGAGGCCTACAAACCTGACTCAGTTACACCAGCTCTGTCAGGAGGAATGGGCAAAAACTCACCCAACTTATTGTGGGGAGCTTGTGGAAGGCTACCCGAAACATTTGACCCAAGTTAAAAAATGTAAAGGCAATGCTACCAAATACTAATTGAGTTTACATAAACTTCTGACCCACTGGGAATGTGATGAAAGAAATAAAAGCTGAAATAAAATCACTCTTATTCTGACATTTCATATTCTTAAAATAAAGTGGCGATCCTAACTCACCGAAGACGGGGAATTTTTACTAGGATTAAATGTCAGGAATTGACATTTTAATTGACGTTTAAATGTATTTGGCTAAGGTTTATGTAAACTTCCGATTTCAACTGTAAATAAACTGTGAATAGATACTCTTGCCTATTATCCACGTTATGACTGACGTGTGTTGCTAGAGTTTGATTGTATTGTCATTCCCAGCCGTAGTTAAATTTGTCAGTTTTTGTCCAAAATGTTGAGTAATGGAAACTGAAACCGTGCATCCCGAATGGAGGCAGCAAACAATGTACAAGGCCAGCTGTGATTTACATGCTAAGAGCAATATTTTTTGGACTACCAAGAAATGTATAGCTGAATTATATTAAATCATGTATTGAACTGCATTCATCTATTATGTCATCAATGTGCGAGTGTACATCATGGAATGTAGACTCAAATGGAACCTACTTTTAAAACCCCTTATAAAGTTGGTTTTGAAGCATAAACTGGGAATTTGATATTTTTGACTGATATGATTGTTTCATATCTGAATAGTAGTTAAAATGCTGTCAGTAACACTTTAAAGGGACAGTTCATTCCAAAACCAAAGTGTCAGATGTTTTCAGACTAAAAGTAGTCAGATGTTGATAAATCCACATCCCACCTGTTGTTGCAATCCAAAATGAAAAGATAAGCACTGTTTATTTGGTGCTCATCTTTTTAAACACATTTGTGTATGAGGGCAGACTGGATCAAAGCAACCAAAGGCATGTGATGTGGGGACATTAAACTACCTTTAAGGTCAGAAAAACATTTTCCTTTAACATCTGCTTTCATAGAGATATGGGACAGTACTTTGGTGCTGTATTTCTCCAGATTCCCTCTTCACTCAGTTGTTGAGCCCATGAAGCAAAAATCCAGAGAAATGTGGACATGCAGACAATGTTTAAACTTTAGGAACTCCACACCTCTGAGTCTTTACATGTAATCGCTAAGCTATTGGCATGAATCCAGTGTCTAAATATTTCTGTGTGTGTACCAAACAAGACAGACGCATGCAATTGTCAACAGGGTCAATAACAGCAACAAACTTGACAAGCCACGCGCGTGAGACCAATTCGAAATAAGGAAAAGTGGGTTATTTTCTGTTTAGGCATTTAAAATAAAACACTCAAGATGAATCAACATGACCTCTAGAACAGGGATTATCAATTAGATTTAGCCGAGGGCCAATTGTTTCTCAAGCGGATGGTCAAGGGGCCGGAACATAATTACAAATAATTATAAAACAGATCTAATATGACTAAAACATAACTTCAAACCTTGCTAACATGCATACATATTATGTGTGGAAAGACTTTCAAAATTAAAATCTTTGTTTTGACGGTGTTTTTACAGTCTTAAGTCCCCCCCCCAAAAAAATGTTTACAAAATTATTCCTTTTAGTTTTCGTTGTCGATTATCTGTTCCAAATGTCTGTTGTGGGGAATCTATACCGAACAAAAATATAAAACCTCAACATGCAACATTTTCAATGATTTTACTGAGTTACAGTTCAATAAAAGGAAATCAGTCAATTGAAATGAATTTGTTAGGCCCTAATCTATGGATTTCACATGACTGGGCAAGGGTGCAGCCAATCAAAATGAGTTTTTCTCCACAAAAGGGCTTTTATTACAGACAGAAAAACTCCTCAGTTTCATTAGCTGCCCGTGTGGCTGGTATCAGATGATCCCGAAGTTGAAGAAACCGGATGTGGAGGTCCTGAGCTGGCATGGTTTCACGTGATCTGCGGTTGTGAGGCCGGTTGGATGTACTGCCAAATTCTCCAAAACAACGTTGGCTTATGGTAGATATATTAATACTCTGGGAACAGATTTGGTGAAACATTCCTGCAGTCAGCATGCCAATTGCACACTACCTCAAAACTTGGAGATATTGGTGGCATTGTGTTGTGTGGAAAACTGTACATGTTAGTGGCCTTGTATTGTCCCCAGCACAAGGTGCAGCTGCATAATGATCATGCTGTTTAATCAGCTTCTTAATATGCCACACCTGTCAGGTGGATGGATTATCTTGGCAAAGGAGAAATGCTCACTAACATGGATGTAAACAAATTTGTGCACAAAATTGGAGGGAAATAAGCTTTTTGTACATATGAAACACTTTTCGGGATCTTTTATTTCAGCTCATGAAACCAACACTTCACATGTTGCATTTATATTTTTGTTCAGTATAAGTATCTTTAGCCACATTTAAATTGAAAACAGACCCTGGTTACGCCTGGGCTAATCTTTGTCTTAAATGAAAAGGAATCCAACAAAAGACCAAATTGCTAAATGACAGTGACAAATTCATAATGGAGGAAACGTACCTCTCGTCCTGTCAGTATATGCCGGGCCAGCTTGACTTTGGCGAAGTTCCCCTTGCCAATGGTCTTGAGCAGCCGGTAGTTCCCGATGTGTGGTTGCTCCTCCGTCGTGGACGCCACAGAGTTCCGACATCTCGGCAGGCTGTGCCGACTTCCCGACTTGGCCGGCGGGGCCGGGGGCTCCTGGTAGCCCTCCACAGAAGTGTGCTGTAAGAATGTGAAATGTGTGGAGATGAACAACGTGTCGGTATAAAAAATACATTTTTTTATTGAACGGATCAGTGTGGAACGATAGAGGTTGTGTCAAAGGAGAATAGGCCAGATTCAAACATCAAAGACGTATGCCTGAGGCTGCGGCATTCCGACTAGACCAGCTTTCCACACAGTCACAAAGCTAAACATCTAGCGAGAGTCTATCTGCTACATAACCCAGGTTTACATCCATTAAAAGTATGTCCGATTTTTTTAAAACTAATCACGACAGGCCTGATGGAAACAGCAAATGTCCTGTAAAGTTTTTCAAATGTCGGAACGACAGATTTTTACCTTGTCAGCTTGGGGATTTGTTTTTGCAACCTTCCGGTTACTAGTCCAACGCTCTAACCACCTGCCTTACATTGCACTCCACGAGGAGGCTGCGTAGCAGGCTGACAACCTGTTACGCGAGGGCAGCAAGAAGCCAAGGTAAGTTGCTAGCTAGCATTACACTCATCTTATAAAAATCAATCAATCTTAACATAATCAGTAGTTAAACTATTAATATCATCAATCATGTGTAGTTATCTAGCGTGTCCTGCGTTGCATATAATCAATGCGGTGCCTGTTAAATTATCATTGAATCACAGTCTACTTCGACAAACGGGTTATGATTTAACAAGCGCATTTGCAAAAAAAGCACTGTCGTTGCACCAATGTACCTAAACATCAATGCCTTTCTTTAAAATTAATACACAAGTATATATTTTTAAACCTGCACATTTAGTTTATATTGCCTGCTAACATGCATTTCTTATAAGTAGGGCAATTGTGTCACTTCTCTTGCTTACCGTGCAAGCAGTCAGGGTATATGCAGCAGTTTGGGCCGCCTGGCTCATTGTGAACTGTGTGAAGACCATTTCTTCCTAACAAAGACTAATTAATTTGCCAGAATTTGTCATAATTATGACATAACATTGAAGGTTGTGCAATGTAACAGCAATATTTAGACTTACTTAGGGATGCCATCCGTTAGATAAAATACGGAACGGTTCCATATTTCACTGAAAGAATAAACGTTTTATTTTCGAAATGATAGGTCATTAATATGGTAAAATCCGGAAACTAAGGTTCGTATTTCTGTGTGTTATTATGTTATAATCTATGATTTGATAGAGCAGTCTGAGCAGCAGCAGGCTTGCAAGCATTCATTCAAACAGCCATTTCGTGCGTTTGCCAGCAGCTCTTCGCAACGCTTCAAGCATTGCGCTGTTTATGACTTCAAGCCTATCAACTCCCGAGATTAGGCTGGTGTAACCAATGTGAAATGGCTAGCTAGTTAGCGGGATGCGTGCTAATAGCATTCCAAACGTCACTCGCTCTGAGACTTGGAGTAGTTGTTCCCCTTGCTCTGCAAGGGCCGCGGCTTTTGTGGAGCGATGGGTAACGATGCGTCGAGGGTGGCTGTTGTCAGTCAATGTGTTCCTGGTTCGAGCCCAGGTAGGGGCGAGGAGAGGGACGGAAGCTATACTGTTACACTGGTAATACTAAAGTGCATATAAGAACATCCAATAGTCAAAGATTAATGAAATACAAATGTTAGAGAGAAATAGTCCTATAATTCCTATAATAACTACAACCTAAAACTTCTTACCTGGGAATATTGAAGACTCATGTTAAAGGAACCACCAGCTTTCATATGTTCTCATGTTCTGGTCAAGGAACTTGAATGTTAGCTTTTTTACATGGCACATATTGCACTTTTACTTCTCCAACACTTTGTTTTTGCATTATTTAAAACAAATTGAACATGTTTCATTATTTATTTGACGCTAAATTTATTTGATTGATGTATTATATGAAGTTAAAATAAAAGTGTTGAATCAGTATTGTTGTAATTGTCATTATTACAAATAAATACATTTAAAAATAATAATAAAAATTGTTCGATTAATCGGTATCAGCTTTTTTTGTTCCTCCAATAAATCTGTATTGGTATCGCCGTTGAAAAATCATAATCGGTCGACCTCGAGTGAATACATCCCAGGACTCTCTCACTGGAGTATTTCATCACCGGTAAGTGTTTGTCCTAGGAAAACCTTGCCTAAAAGATAGGGCAGCACTGTCATACTTGGGGACACGAGGTAAATTACGGTAATGATAGAATTAACAATACAACCAATAACCCGCCATTGTAAACACTTACTAAATGTAATATATCTGGATAGGAGAAAAAAGTCTGTGGCCTTGGGCCAAACGCAGGAGTCGTCGATAGCTGTTAGCTATTAACCGTTAGCCTTGACGCATTCGTCACAGCAGATGGGAAAGGGACGGTGGTGGGCAGACCTCACATCATCTAGCGACTGCCGACTGAAGGGAGTGGCGTAAAAGCAGATTTGTGGGGTGTGGTCCAGGAGTGTCTTCTTCAGAAGTGGAGTGATAAATTGTGTATTATAGGTAATTACTTCAAATCATAAAAACAGGTGTGGGGCTGCACAACGAACACAAGTGACAGCAGCGTAAAGAGATGGAGCGCTGTTATTGTTTTTTTTATTCTCCATCCTTTGGCAGGAGCCTTGTGCAGTTGTGTTGAACTTTGTGAGCAATATCAACACACTACTAGTCACCTCCATATGTGGGCTACCATTTACAAATCAACCAAAGCCAAAATATGAGAAACAGAGAGGGATAGTTGAGGGACAGTGGCAACTCTCTTCAATAAAAATGGAAAGCATATCATTATACAAACAGACTGATAGTCAACAAAATAGGTGAAGCTGGGAAATGCTTAATACTATGGCAAAGTATTATAATCAACAATATTATCATAATGACAGCATTTTACTATATAGTGGTAATATAATAACTGACCAGAACGTTGAGGATTCGGAAACCACACTTCTACTGGTTTCATTACTGTATTATTATAACACCTCTATTTAGTCTAATGGTTTTCAAAATCAGCCCATTACACCAGTGCCCATTGTTGTTTTAACCAATTCTTTCCATCCAGAACATTCATGATGCCAACCTTCTGAATGGGGGTTATGAGCTGGGTGTTTGCCCTTGCTTTTAGCCGTTCGCCACTTATTTCTGCTCAACTTACTCGCTCATTCACGCTCGCTTGGCTCGTTAAGCCCTAGCAACAGAACATTGTGTTTGGTAACACACGTTTTTCTGAATTCTCCTTCCTCGTCAGCCACTCAAGGGTCTGGTCACTAAAGGCTAAATGAAGCTCTCAGGTCCTACTACCTTCACTCTTGAGCCTGTATGCATAAAGCATCCAAGAGTAGTAATGGACTAGAGGAAAAGGAGGGTCAAACAGGCCCCCATTAACATGGACGGGTCTGTCGTGGAGCGGGTTGAGAGTTGGTGTCCACATCACCAACAAACTATCATGGTCCAAACACAACGAGACCGTCATGAAGAAGGCACGACAACACCTTTCCCCTCCTCAGGAGACTGAAAAGATTTGGCATGGGTCCCCCAGATCCTCAAAAAGTTATTCAACTGCACCATCAAGAGCATCCTAACCGGTTGCATCACCGCCTGGTATGGCAACTGCTCGGCATCTGACCATAAGGTGCTAGACAGGGTAGTTGGTACTGCCCAGTACATCACTGGGGCAAAGCTTCCTGCCATCCAGGACCTCTATACCAAGCGTTCAATTTTCTAAGACTTCAGTCTCACAAGTCATGGACTGTTCTCTCTGCTACCATACGGCAAAAGGTACCAGAGCACCAAATGTAGGTCAAAAGGCTCCTTAACAGCTTCTACCCCCAAGCCATAAGACTGCTGAACAATTAATCAAATGGTCACCCAGACTATTTACAGTGACCAAGAAGGAGAGTGATGGAGTGCTGCATCAGATGACCTGGCCTCCCTAATCACCTTACGTCAACCCAATTGAGATGGTTTGGGATGAGTTGCACCGTAGAGTGAAGGAAACACAGCCAACAAGTGCTCAGCATGTGGGAACTCCTTCAAGACTGTTGGAAAAGCATTCCAGGTGAAACTGGTTAAGAGAATGCCAAGTGTGCAAAGCAGTCAAGGCAAAGGGTGTCTACTTTGAAGAATCTAAAATATATTTTGATTTGTTTTACACTTATTTGGTTACTATATGATTCCATGTGTTATTTTATAGTTGTGATGTCTTCACTATCATTCTACAATGTAGAAAATAATACAAATAAAGTTGGAAGTTTACATACACCTTAGCCAAATACATTTAAACTCAGTTTCACAATTCCTGACATTTAATCCTAGTAAAAATTCCCTGTCTTAGGTCAGTTAGGATCACCACTATATTTTAAGAATGTGAAATGAGAGAATGATTTATTTCAGCTTTTATTTATTTTATACATTCCCAGTGGAATGTAATGAAAGAAATAAAAGCTGAAAGTGACAGTGTCACGTCTGAATGAATGAACAGCATGGGACTCACTCCAGCTGTGAACTTTACTTCCCTTTCACTGCCAGGGTTTGTCTCGCACAAAACAGGACAGAGGGCTAGAGGACTGAGGAATTACCTCAAAATCAACAGCCACTGTTGCAGAGGCTCATCTAACGGGAACAGACTGAAGGTCATTGTAAGGGCAAGAGAGGTTTATCTAAGCTACTGAGGAAGCTTTGTCAGGTCCATTGACTTTGGCGCTGCTTTTTATTTGTTTGCACCTCTTGGGGATTTCAGAATCAAAGTTTTGAAAAACTATTGTGCAGTATGGAAAACTCATGAGATTAAAATAAATGTATCTGAAAAGAGACTACTTCAAGAACTCCTATGGGAACAAATATGGTTTGACCCTCATGACTTTCAGTAAAACGCTAATTTAAAACAGTACATCTATTGACCTCTGCACTCAAGAAGACATTGAGAAGGAATATGGTCTTGTTGAACAATATCAAAACCACACAAGGGTTGCATATCAGCTTATTACCTGTGCTCATTTTGACAGTGAGGTTAAGGTTGAGCTTCACAAAGTAGGAAATTGTAGCCCTGCAAGGACGTGAGGGAATTAATTGACCAATTCCTCCTGAGCTTTGAAAGCAGATACCTTCCCATACCTTATTTATGTCATCTAGAGCGCTGATGTCTGTAGGGGAAACTCCAATTATGGAATTTCACCAACATTCTCTTCTCCCTTGCCTTGGCCCTGAGGGTAGCGTTGATCAAATGAACCCAGGCAACTGCTCCAGCACCAACCTCAAATGTGGTCAATTTTGCATATCAACATGGTTGAGGACGTAATGCAGGCATGCCACAATGGGATCCGACTTCACAGACCCATCAATAAGCTGTCCGACCACGCAGAATGACAGAAAACTGTATATATATATATATATATACACACACACACACACACAAATATACACACACACACAAAAAAGTATTTAGTCAGTCACCAATTGTGCAAGTTCTCCCACTTAAAAAGATGAGAGAGGCCTGTGATTTTCATCATAGGTACACTTCAACTATGACAGACAAAATGAGAAAAAAATCCAGAAAATCACATTGTAGGATTTTTTATGAATTTATTTGCAAATTATGGTGGAAAATAAGTATTTGGTCAATAACAAAAGTTTACCTCAATAATTTGTTATATTGCCTTTGTTGGCAATGACAGAGGTCAAACGTTTTCTGTAAGTCTTCACAAGGTTTTCACACACTGTTGCTGGTATTTTGGCCCATTCCTCCATGCAGAGCTCCTCTAGAGCAGTGATGTTTTGGGGCTGTTGCTGGGCAACACGGACTTTAAACTCCCTCCAAAGATTTTCTATGGGGTTGAGATCTGAAGACTGGCTAGGCCACTCCAGGACCTTGAAATGCTTCTTACGAAGCCACTTCTTCGTTGCCCGGGCGGTGTGTTTGGGATCATTGTCATGCTGAAAGACCAAGCCACGTTTCATCTTCAATGCCCTTGCTGGTGGAAGGAGGTTTTCACTCAAAATCTCACGATACATGGCCCCACTCATTCTTTCCTTTACACGGATCAGTCGTCCTGGTCCCTTTGCAGAAAAACAGCCCCAAAGCATGATGTTTCCTCCCCCATGCTTCACAGTAGGTATGGTGTTCTTTGGATGCAACTCAGCATTCTTTGTCCTCCAAACACGACGAGTTGAGTTTTTACCAAAAAGTTCTGTTTTGGTTTTATCTGACCATATGGCATTCTCCCAATC
This sequence comes from Oncorhynchus kisutch, assembly GCF_002021735.2. Taxonomy (NCBI): domain Eukaryota; kingdom Metazoa; phylum Chordata; class Actinopteri; order Salmoniformes; family Salmonidae; genus Oncorhynchus; species Oncorhynchus kisutch. The sequence continues at coordinate 37,469,527 of NC_034193.2, read as the reverse complement.
TTCTTCTGGATCATCCAAATGCTCTCTAGCAAACTTCAGATGGGCCTGGACATGTACTGGCTCAAGCAGGGGGACACGTCTGGCACTGCAGGATTTGAGTCCCTGGCGGCATATTGTGTTACTGATGGTAAGCTTTGTTACTTTGGTCCCAGCTCTCTGCAGGTCATTCACTAGGTCCCCCCGTGTGGTTCTGGGATTTTTGCTCACCGTTCTTGTGATCATTTTGACCCCACGGGGTGAGATCTTGCGTGGAGTCCCAGATCGAGGGAGATTATCAGTGGTCTTGTATGTCTTCCATTTCCTAATAATTGCACCCACAGTTGATTTCTTCAAACCAAGCTGCTTACCTATTGCAGATTCAGTCTTCCCAGCCTGGTGCAGGTCTACAATTCTGTTTCTGGTGTCCTTTGACAGCTCTTTGGTCTTGGCCATAGTGGAGTTTGGAGTGTGACTGTTTGAGGTTGTGGACAGGTGTCTTTTATACTGATAACAAGTTCAAACAGGTGCCATTAATACAGGTAACGAGTGGAGGACAGAGGAGCCTCTTAAAGAAGAAGTTACAGGTCTGTGAGAGCCAGAAATCTTGCTTGTTTGTAGGTGACCAAATACTTATTTTCCACCATAATTTGCAAATTAATTAATTAAAAAATCCTACAATGTGATTTTCTGGATATTTTTTTCTCATTTTGTCTGTCATAGTTGAAGTGTACCTATGATGAAAATCACAGGCCTCTCTCATCTTTTTAAGTGGGAGAACTTGCACAATTGGTGGCTGACTAAATATGTTTTTGCCCCACTGTGTGTGTGTGTGTGTGTGTGTGTGTGTGTGTGTATATATATAATGACAATTACAACAATACTGAATAGACACTTATTTGAAATTAAAAGTGCAATATAAAAAGTAAAAGTGCAATATGTGCCATGTAAAAAAGCTAACGTTTAAGTTCCTTGCTCAGAACTTGAGAACATATGAAAGCTGGTGGTTCCTTTGAACATGAGTCTTCAATATTCCCAGTTAAGACGTTTTAGGTTGTAGTTATTATAGGACTATTTCTCTCTACACCATTTGTATTTCATATACCTTTGACTATTCGATGTTCTTATAGGCACTATAATATTGCCATCCTAATCTCGGGAGTTGATAGGCTTGAAGTCAAACAGCGCTGCGATTCAAGCATTGAAGAACTGCTGGCAAAACGCAGGAATGTGCTGTTTGAATGACTGCTTACGAGCCTGCTGCTGCCTACCACCGCTCAGTCAAACTGCTTTATCAAATAATAGACTTAATTATAATATAATTAACACACAGAAATACGAGTCTCTGGTTATTAATATGGTCAAATCTGGAAACTATCATTTCGAAAACAAAACGTTTATTCTTTCAGTGAAATACAGAACCGTTCTGTATTTTATCGAACGGGTGGCAACCCTAAGTCTAAATATTGCTGTTACATTGCACAACCGTCAATGTTATGTCAGAATTACATAAAATTCCAGAAAATTAATTACGGCCTTTGTTAGGAAGAAACACAGTTTGCAACAAGCCAGGCGGCCCACACGGTTGCATATACCCTGACTCTGCTTGCACTGAACGCAAGAGAAGTGACACAATTTCCCTAGTTAATATTGCCTGCTAACATTAATTTATTTTAACTAAATACTAATACAGTTTTTTTTTTTTAAATATACTTGTGTATTGAATTTAAGAAAGGCATTGATGTTTGTGGTTAGGTACATGGTGCAACGATTGTGCTTTTTTCACAAATGCGCTTTTGTTAAATCCTCCCCCGTTTGGTGAAGTAGGCTGTTATTTGATGAATAAATTAACAGGCACCGCTTTGATTATATGCAACGCAGGACAAGCTAGTTAACTACACCTGGTTGATGATATTACTAGGTTAACTAGTGATTTTATTTATTTATTTTATTTATTTATTTTACCTTTATTTAACCAGGTAGGCAAGTTGAGAACAAGTTCTCATTTACAATTGCGACCTGGCCAAGATAAAGCAAAGCAGTTCGACAGATACGACACAGAGTTACACATGGAGTAAAACAAAGATACAGTCAATAATACTGTATAAACAAGTCTATATACAATGTGAGCAAATGAGGTGAGAAGGGAGGTAAAGGCAAAGAAAGGCCATGGTGGCAAAGTAAATACAATATAGCAAGTAAAACACTGGAATGGTAGTTTTGCAATGGAAGAATGTGCAAAGTAGAAAAAAATAATGGGGTGCAAAGGAGCAAAATAAATAAATAAATAAAAATTAAATACAGTTGGGAAAGAGGTAGTTGTTTGGGCTAAATTATAGGTGGGCTATGTACAGGTGCAGTAATCTGTGAGCTGCTCTGACAGTTGGTGCTTAAAGCTAGTGAGGGAGATAAGTGTTTCCAGTTTCAGAGATTTTTGTAGTTCGTTCCAGTCATTGGCAGCAGAGAACTGGAAGGAGAGGCGGCCAAAGAAAGAATTGGTTTTGGGGGTGACTAGAGAGATATACCTGCTGGAGCGTGTGCTACAGGTGGGAGATGCTATGGTGACCAGCGAGCTGAGATAAGGGGGGACTTTACCTAGCAGGGTCTTGTAGATGACATGGAGCCAGTGGGTTTGGCGACGAGTATGAAGCGAGGGCCAGCCAACGAGAGCGTACAGGTCGCAATGGTGGGTAGTATATGGGGCTTTGGTGATAAAACGGATTGCACTGTGATAGACTGCATCCAATTTGTTGAGTAGGGTATTGGAGGCTATTTTGTAAATGACATCGCCAAAGTCGAGGATTGGTAGGATGGTCAGTTTTACAAGGGTATGTTTGGCAGCATGAGTGAAGGATTATGTGAAGAGATTTTTTTTACTACTTTAATGCTAGCTAGCAACTTACCTTGGCTCCTTGCTGCACTCGCGTAACAGGTGGTCAGCCTGCCACACAGTCTCCTCGTGGATTGCAATATAATTGGCCATAATCGGCGTCCAAAAATGCCGATTACTGATTGTATTGAAAACTTGAAATCAGCCATGACGATTAATCGGTCGACCTCTAATCTGGGCATTCGTTATGAACCTCTTGTTTCGTTCCTCTCACAGATCCGACAGACATAGCTACCGATTTGTCTGATTCGTGGTCACAGACTTTCCTAAAGCTAGAGTTACACAAGTTGCATGTGGGCTGCATCATCTGCTGCACTTGGGATAATCTTTTTCTGGTCTTCATTTTGGTATTGTTATATCAACTAGTTTAATCCTTTATCTAATAGGGAGACATGCAAATGCAACACTGACACGGAGTCAGATGCATTGAGCTGTGAAGCAATTAGCTTACGACTTATGCTAATTTCCAGTCCCTAATTAACATAAGCATACCAGAACCAATTATATTTATTACCTGCTGAAGTGGATAAACATGCCAAGATTCTTTACGTTTCCATCCAAGTGAGCCTCCATTGGCTGCTTGTAAGTGTACGCAACACCTGTGCTTATGCCGCGCCAAAGATGATCTGTATCAACCATTGCTGGTCTCTTGCGGGCACTAGCTATAAACGTTGCCATATGTGCCACAGGGTTGCAAGGCTACTCTGCTACGCATCAAATGTGATCTAAAATGGAACAGGGCCCGGAGTGGGTGCATACTGTTAATCGTAAACACATTCACAGGACAGCAATGGAACCATTCCTTTTCTTGCTTCCCCCTTACGAGTCAGGGCCATGGACTGATGTGTAGTTTGAGAAGCTAACTGCATTCGTTGCTTCTCAAGAAATGTCTGTTTATGATTCATTCCTAGGGGACTATTATGTATAAGCTAAGCTGACCAAGGGTCATTTAATATGAAAGGAGCTGTAGAAAGTTAGCCATACTTTGATGTCCACAGAGAGCCATGTTCTCTTCACAAAGGTCAATGGTTGTTCTGTGAGAAACATTTTTCACTGTAGGCCTTACATTTCAGCATTGCACCATATCTTGAAGATATTGCTATAACACTAATAATCAGTTCCTGGGAAGCAGAAGATGCTAGTAAAAGTATGCAACTGCAATTATCTGCAACGTTGAGGGCAATGCAACAAAAACAAAAAAAAGCAGTCCACTTAATTCAAATTAACAGCAAGCTATAGGTTGCAAACAATTAATTAACCCGTTTGGGCTAGGGGGCAGCATTTTCACATTTGGATGAAAAGCGTGCCCAGAGTAAACTCAGTCCCAATTGCTAATATATTCATATTATTAGTAGATTTGGATAGAAAACACTGAAGTTTCTAAAACTGTTTGAATTATGTCTGAGTATAACAGAACTCATATGGCAGGTGAAAACCTGGGAAAAATCCAACCAGGAAGTGGGAAATCTGAGGTTTGTAGTTTTTCAACTCTTGGCCTATCGAATACACAGTGTCTGTGGAGTCATTTTGCACTTCCTACGGCTTCCACTAGATGTCAACAGTCTTTAGAACCTTGTTTGATGCTTCTACTGTGAGGTGGGGCCAAATGAGAGGGGAATGAGTCAGAGGTCTGGCAGAGAGCAACGAGCTTGTGTGGAAGTTACCTCTCGTTCCATTGCTTTTCTACAGACAAAGGAATTCTCCGGTTGGAAAATTATTTATGACAAAAACACCCGAAAGCTTGATTCTATACATCGTTTGATATGTAACTTTTGCCTGGACCTGCCAGCTCGTCGTGAGTTTAGATTGTGTACTGAACGCATGAACCAAAAGGAGATATATGGTGGACTTTATGGAACAAATCAAACATTTATTGTGGAACTGGGATTCCTGGGAGTGCATTCTGATGAAGATCATCAAAGGTAAGTGAATATTTATAATGCTATTTCTGACTTCTGTTGACTCCAACATGGCGGATATCTTTTTGGGTTGTGATGGTCTCGGAGCGCCGTACTCAGATTATTGCATGGTTTGCTTTTTCCGTAAAGTTTTTTTAAATCTGACACAGCGGTTGCTTTAAGGAGAAGTATATATTTAATTCTGTGAATAACACTTGTATCTTTTATCAATGTTAATTATGAGTATTTCTGTAAATTGATATGGCCCTGTGCAAATTCACAGGATGTTTTGGTGGCAAAGCCAAATGTAAACTGAGGTTTTTGGATATAAATATGAACTTGATCGAACAAAACATGCATGTATTGTGTAACGTGTTGTCCCGAGAGTGTCATCTGATGAAGAATATCAAAGGTTAGTGATTCATTTTCTCTCCATTTCTGAGTTTTGTGACTCCTCTCTTTGGTTGGAAAATGGCTGTATGCTTTGTGACTAGTTGCTGACCTAACATAATGATATGTTCTGCTTTCGCCAAAAAGCTTTTTTGAAATCGGACATTGTGGTTGGATTAGAGAATTTTATCTTTAAAATGGTGTCTTATACTTGTATGTTTGAGAAATTTGAATTATGAGATTTCTGTTGATGGAATTTGGCACACTGCAATTTCATTGGCTGTTAGCGGAACCCCGTTCCTAGACAGGTTAATACCAAATTAATTAGTGAGTTCGTGGGGCAGCAGGTTGCCTAGCGGGTAGGAGCGTTGGGCCAGAAACCGAAAGCTGGATCGAATCCTGGAGCTGACAAGGTAAAAAAAAAAAAAAAAAGTAATTCTGCCCTTGAGCAAGGCAATAAGTTGTTTTCATGCAATCCAGATGACAGCGTTGAAAGACACCATGGAGCCACTTCTCTGTCAGCCAACAGTGGATTCTGTTTCCTTTCCTGGAAAGCAGGTAGAAGCACCAGAGGTTCTTTCTGTGGTGTTATCTATTAACACCACTAAAATTCCAGCGTTTATGTGACAATGAGCGCACTGCCTGTACACAGCATTCCAGAAAGGTACATTAGCCCACACCCCCGGCCCGCCTCTTAGAAAGCCTCAATCCTTTCTCAAACCCCTTGACGCTTGTTATGCAATGGTTGGGCCAGTTGAAATGCCATGCAGTAATATGGTATGCTTCAGTGAACTCCTCTCTCTTTCCCTCGCTCAGTCTTTCACGCTCACTTTCTTTACAGAGATAGTTACTGGTTCCTTTCAGCCTGAGGGCTGTTAGTTAGTAGTAGTGCATTGCCTGTGGCAACAATGGGCGGTCTTCTTTATGCTTTATGGAAAGGGCAAAAAAAATTCCCCCCCAGAGGTTCATTTTCTTCTGATTTACTATCATAATTTTTGCAGCAAGACCAAAAGGTTTCATTTATGCACAGGAAGCAACTTTATTCATCCCATAAAGTGATACAAAATTATGAGCTCTTGGACTTTAAAAACACATTTCTCAAATCTTACCAATAAATATTTGATGAGGTTATTTCCATCTCAATATATACCTTTTAATATGTGGAGACAGGCAGATATATGGCGAATGCAGGACACAAGTTTATCCATTACACTGATTCAATGTGGTGGGCGGGGGGGGGGTATTGAAGTCAGTCAAGCTACTTTGACCTGGCCCAGATAAGTTGCAGTTGTCAGATATTCATCGACAAAGGTCCAAGAGACTTGTCACCTGCATTTAGTCACATTACTCTGATACAGGCTCTCATAGGAGATTTAAAAACAAACAAAAAGCAAATCCCCCCTCAACTTATTGCAAGCAGTCTTGAACACAGTTATAATTTTCTTTAGGAATTCACAATGTTTCACTACATAGAACAGTGCCCTGATTCTTTCGACAGCAATATCAAGATTCTAATCATTAGCCTACTATTACACTCAACATTCAATAATATTCAAAGACAGTGATTTGCAATTTATTTTTAGGCATTACGCAATGTCTTGTAATAGGGCACTTAACTGGATTGTAATGGAAATCGGGCCTTGCTACTGCAGTTAAGAAGAAAGAGGACCCAGTTCTGTCAACTTGCATATCTTCAAAACCCATTATCTTTCAGTGCAGTATTTTACAGTAAGTTGACAAACAACTCGTTCTGGAATCAGAAATTGAGTAAAGTACTTATTTCCCTTTTTCAATTGGCTTTCCCCTGACATAAGCTGGTAATTTCAAACACAAAACTGAAATATGATCTGTCAAGAGTAACTACACTTTTGATGCTTGCCTTTTCAACATTAGCTTACCTCAATGTAGGAAACGCTTTGAAATTAATGTGTATTTTAAGGATGAAATTCTTCCCCACCGTAGTCCCAATAAATGAATATGGAATGAGACACAAACAAAGCTGTGTAGAATAATGCAGTTCTTCAGAACTACTGTAGCCTACTGACTTCAAAATATATCCCTCCTGACAGCATGGATCAATAGCTCACAGGGAAAGGGCAGTAGCACTTTGCCTTTCCATGTGGCATGCCATGCTTAAATCTATTAACTTATTTCATTAGTCAGCCATTAAATCTAGCTTGTACTGAGGCAATAAGCAGACTAGAGAAAGACAATATAATAATGGAAGTGATGTATAGATTCACAAAAAAAAAAGTTAAGTCATGTGGAACTCATGGAATGGAATGTCATTCATCCAATGAGCAGTGCATAAGTCAAGGGATGCATTTGCTACATACATTTTTTTGGTGGCCCACTGATGGTTGACTGAAGAGACTTTATATCCAAATGAATTATGCCAAAAACAGCAGTCTGCAGATATTGCTGACCCAGTCTAGGTGGACCGCTACCAGTTGTAGATAGGGTTGCAAAGGGTGGACATTTTCCATGGGAAGTTAAGCCCGGGAATTTTGATTAAATTCCTTTTTTTAAAGTGGAGAAGTGAACCTTTTTTGTGGGATGCTCAAGGCAATTCTAGATCTTGTGGCATATTTTGGTTAAACTATCCCCAATTCAATGGAATTGCAACCCCTTCCATCACCTGTGCAGTGCATACTTCCATCACATGGACAGCTGATTCTCAAGATCTTGCACATTAATAAGATGCTATTGAGCCCACACTACTACACAGTCTGAGCCAAGGACTACATGCTTTCTCGTAAGTTTTGATTACAATACTGGGTGGGGTGAATATATTTTATTTTATATTTTTTTTGTTAACTAGTAAATAGTAGCCTACAGCATAATGTGTTTAAGACATTTCTAACAATTTCTGCTAGTTAGTTTTTGCTACCATGTGGGTTTTAGCTGGCTTGAGCCTCCTAACTGAGGAGTGTTGATTCACCTGTTTCCATACAAGTTTCATTTTAAAACATGTATCTTACAAAGGAGTAGTTTAATCTAACTGCTTAACTATTTATCTGTACATGGAATTGTTTTTTTACTATTTTTTTTCAAATCATTACAGGGAAATGCCACGGGCACTATCTGATGTGGAGACATTTCACTGCAGCTAATTAAAAGGAAAAACGGTGTACATTTGTAAATACTGTGCCAAATCATATGTGAAGAATGCAACAAATATGCAGAATCATCTGGCCAAGTGCATAAAGTTCACTCAGCGCTCACAACAAGCAACCTCTGACAAAAGTCCCTCGACTTCTATTCGAGGTGAAAATTATGAGTCAGACACCTTATCGATAGCAACAGCTCCTGGAATCATACGTTTTTTTGACTCAATGGAGAAACATAGTCAGAGAAATGCTGATGAATGTCTTGCTCAAGCTGTGTATGCAACTGGATGACTGATGCTCACAGGCAATGTGTATTGAAGTGATTTCATGTTTTCATAACAATCAGTCATCTGCATTTTTTGGATGTCGATTATGGCCGATTACATTCCACGAGGAAACTGCGTGGCAGGCTGACCACCTGTTACGCGAGTGCAGCAAGGAGCCAAGGTAAGAGTTGCAGGCTAGCATTAAACTTATCTTATGAAAAACAATCAAGCTTCACATAATCACTAGTTAACTACACATGGTTGATGACATTACTAGGTTAACTAGCTTGTCCTGTGTTGCACATAATCAATGCATTGCCTGTTAATTTAGTTTAAATAATGCAAAAACACAAGTGTTGGAGAAGAAAGTAAACGTGCAATATGTGCCATGTAAAAATGCTAACGTTTAAGTTCCTTGCTCTGAACATGAGAACATATGAAAGCTGGTGTTTCCTTTTAACATGAGTCTTCAATATTCCCAGGTAAGAAGTTTTAGGTTGTAGTTATTATAGGAATTATAGGACTATTTCCCACTATACCATTTGTCTTTCATTAACCTTTGATTATTGGATGTTCTTATAGGCACTTTAGTATTGCCAGTGTAACAGTATAGCTTCCGTCCCTCTCCTCGCTCCTCCCTGGGCTCAAACCAGCAACGTAACGACAATTAACGACACTTCGGTTACACAAGGCTCATCTCGGGAGTTGATAGGCTTGAAGTCATAAACAGTGCCAAAACGCACGAAAGTTGTTTACGCGCCTGCTTCTGCCTACCACCGCTCAGTCAGATACTTAGATACTTGTATGCTCAGTCAGATTATATGCAACGCAGGACACGGTAGATAATATCTAGTAATATCAACCATGTGTAGTTAACTAGTGATTATGATTGATTGTTTTTTATAAAATAAGTTTAATGTTAGCTAGCAACTTACCTTGGCTTACTGCATTTGTGTAACAGGCAGTCAGTCTCCTTGTGGAGTGCAACGAGAGAGAGAGGCAGGTTGTTATTGCATTGGACTAGTTAACTGTAAGGTTGCAAGATTGGTTCCCTGACAAGGTGAAAATCTGTCATTCTGCACCTGAAAAAGGCAGTTAAGCCACTGTTCCTCGGCCGTCATTGAAAATAAGAATGTGTCCTTAACTGACTTGCCTAGTTAAATAAAGATTAAATAAAGGTGTGTAAAAAAATAAATAAATCGGGACCCAAAAATACCGATTGCCGATTGTTATGAAAACTTGAAATCGGCCATACCGATTAATCGGTCGACCTCTAATTCAGATGAATAGAAGTTGAGTACGCGAAGCTGCGTTGGTTGGGAATTTGAGAGGTGTGCATTCGGGCTTGGCATTCCCCTGCAGACAGTCTCAGAGGCACGTAGCCATGTCACAATGGGATGCCAGACTATCATGTCTCTGCATCGGTAGACTCTGAATTACACTTTACACGTGGTGCCAACAGTCATTCATAAACATGCAATCGCAAACCCTTTTCTCGGTGACAGTTCAAAAACTTGACTGGCTTCATTATTAAAGACCAACTGAAAGCATTTTAGCAACATAAAATCTTGTTAAAAATCTGCTCATATACACCCCCAGGAATAATGACACTTTTCTAAATTGTCTGACAAACAAGCACTTAGTCATTTTCACATTTTCATAGAATGTTTGGGAATGACGTATGGGAAAGGCATGAGGAATTTCTATAGAAATATAGAGTAGGAATCAAAGCAGCAGTGCTTTTGGACAATTAATAAACACTGCAGTAATTAAAACCTAATAAAAAAAAAGCATCTGTCTTGTCCAAGACTGTAGTTTACATAGACCGGTGCACCATAGCCAATCATAGCTACACTAAGCCTGTATGCAAACAAGCCATTTGCCACATGGCCCTGCCATCATTCACTTTTAACCAGACTGTGTTTACAGGCAGTAGCAACAGCGCAACTTTAGATCATTACAAAGCAGTCGCCAAAAGCCACAAAATGCACCTGAATGGATTTATGAAAATATATAAATACAACGGGAGTCCTCTTACATTTGGGAACTTTACAGTCCTATTGATGAAACAACCATGAAAAAGGTAGGCTCGCTCTCCCTCAGTTTCCTATCAACAACAAGATAAACAACTAATGTTAGCCAGAGAGAGATGAGCTAAAATCTAAAGAGGGAACAGTAGATAAGCCCTCAAACTTTTCAGCTTTTAGTTGGCCGTCAAAATTGCACTGATAAATGATAGTTAATAGTAACCTGCACGCACTTCTGCAGCTTTCCTGACCTAGCGGTTAAGAGAGATGGGCCAGTTACTGAAAGGTTGCTGGTTCGAATCCCCGAGACGACTAGGTGAAAAATCTGTCACTTTAATGCATATGTTTAAATTATATTATGTGAGCTAAACTTCTAAATAAAAAATACTAATCTAAAAACAACATTTCTTAAAGTAATTTTTTGAGATGATTAATTCTACTGTCCACATCAGAAACGTTAAATATATGTACTTTTGCCTTTAAAAACATTTAATTGAAATAATGTAGAATTCCATTCATTCCTGTGGAGGACTGCGCCTTCCGGGGAGTGTCAATATGGCCGACCCGTGGCCAATACATAGGATCTGCAATCCAGGGCTTATATACATCATTGGTCACAACCTACGTTTTGACATCTGAATTTTCAAACTCAAAGGCAGCTTTGTGGATGCAGACTGACCATCCATGAGATAAATAATAGTTCCATGTTTTGAGTGTTTAACAATGACATTGTTACAAACAGGAGTAAAAGCTTATATTTGGGGGTAAGACAGTTGAAATAAACTCATGGGGCATTTATGAGTTATATTCTTAAAGAATGAATGGGTATTTAGTCTATCATTAAATTACAAGTCAAAAAATGGATGTAACTACTAGGCCCTACCTGTAACAACTACCTGAAAGCCATGTTAATTGTCTTAATCAGAGCAAAATGCGTCATTAACTACAGTACGACAGGGGGTAATCAGTCAAGGCACTTAGACCGCCTGCTGAACTAGATTTCTTCCCGCACGTAGGCCTACCATGATCTCTCAAGTTGAGTCACAGCTTTTGAACATGGTCTGGATCTAATGTTGCAGTAAGCTAACAATAGAAATTGTCCTATGCTATGGCACATTTTCAAAACGGGCCTCCTCCAGAAATTAAGATACGGTGTAACTTTGGCTGTAATAATCAGCGAGGACCGACAGACACAAGTTAACATTGTATCTGATTTGTGGGCAACGGTTTCCCAGTCATAGATAACCGAAAGCATCAGAACACATATTTTAGGACGCAGTCTTCCACGCAGACATGGCCAAATTCTAGCTACTACAAATATGAATGTTTACCTGTAGTCTTATAACCTACAATAGCACGAGTAAAAATTGATCTGATGAAACGATTTCAAATGCAATAATGTTTAAAAAATGACAATGGCAGAGGATGGGTAACGTTAGCTAAATACTCAGTGGGCTATGCGGCTAGCTTGCTGACCGAGAGGTTACACAGACCAGCCCAATTTTAGCGTTATTGTGATTCACAAGGTACCACCACACAAACTCAGCCAAAAATAATATCGTCCTTAGGAAAATATATGCCATAGGGAAGAAGGAACATTGGATACTTACATTCTCTGTATCACGCTCATTCACTGTGGGTAATGGCGTTCTGGTCGACATTTTGTGTGTACAGGCCGCTAAGCCCCGAGCTTGGCAGCCGCCGAGAACAGTGCGACGAGTAAAAATATGAATTTGACTTTTTTTTTTTTTTACACCACCGGCATTTCCTACCCGACCGTCCAAAGGGAGTATTCCACACTACAGCATATCTACCTCAAGGCCCTCTCGGAGCCAGCGCAGGTCTATCTATGCTGATAGATGCGCCCCCGGGTACGAGGCAAGCGGGTGTAGCGGGCCGAAAGAACGGATAGGAGTTTGTATGAAGGAAAGAATCCAGCATTCATCCACCCTGATATATAGGCTGACACACACTAGGAAAACGAACGCGAGATGGGGGAGTAGTAGTAAAAGCAACACCCTACACAGGAGCGAACTTCATTCTCCCCTCCCAAAAGGCTTGGGCGCAGGGTAGCATACGCGGGTACAACCCGTGTTCATGGAATATCTTTTATAGAACGCATGCAAGCAACAACATTATATTCCTTCGGAACGCTGTAAGACGAAAGAACATGACAGTAGCAACGCCAGGTGGCGAGAGAGGGATCGAGCAACCTAGATCAAAGAGAGGGGGGAGGAAGGAGAGGAGAGGGGAGGGTTTAATATGAATTGAAGAAAATGGTTATGAGGACGTATTTGTGGTAGCAGGAGGAGGTTCTTGATTGTTGACATATGCTGCCAAGGATATGCATGTGCGAACTGTTTGTTTGGAAAGCATCATCATGATCATTATTCTTGGGCGGTAAATCATCTCGAGATTTAAAGAATGACCTTCCTAAACATTCGAAGTACCGTATTTGTAAGCATACCATAATTTGTAAGCGAATTGGTCATTGATTCCTGGTTAAAATGCATCGACTTCGTATACATTCATTAAAAATACAAGGAAAGTATCACCTTGTTTAGCAATAACAGAACTAAAAAGCCATACCTAAGACTTTTGTCTATTATTTGCAATGTCAAAAACGAGTTAAATGTGCCAATGTTGCCATCTAGCGTTTATAATTCGGAATTGCATTGATTATGTTAATTTGCCTTTATGCTGTACCCTAAAACGCCTGAGATTGAATCAATATGCTAGCGTTAAATTATACAAGTGACGAGGTATCCCCTATTCCCTTTCCGCCAATGTCATCATCCTATGTTATGCTACATTTCTGGTACCCCGTGTACATAGGCAAGTTATCGTTACTAATTTTTTTCCCTCTGCATTTTGAAGGGCCTGTAAGTAAGCATTTCACTGTTAGTCTACTTTACATCTAGTTGTTTAGGAAGCATGTGACACGATTTGATTTCAGGTCCAATGTGTGATTTGCAAGGTAATGAAATGCACTTACAGTTGTGCTCAAATAGTGTGGCACCCTTGCACTTTACAATGGAGCAGAATGATTTCTCTTTTCAAAACTGGTTGAATGGCAATTGTTTACCCTGTAGGGTACGTCAGGCAGGGCTGGAGAGTAACGGATTTCATGGAATCCGTTCCATGTAAGGGATTACAAAAACGGTAACTGTAATCCGTTACCAGCATAAATATTGTAATCAATTGAAACTTTTGAAAAACAAGATGATTAATTTGAAGATTACGTTTAAATTCAGGAAAGGATGTTTGCGGGAAAAACATATTTGACAACACTGTTTTCTCGATGACATTCAAATCAGCATTGAAAAAGGCGCACATTTAAATCTGTTCCACCTGACCCAGTCTGACCACTATGATGACACACCAAATGTGTTTGATGGATCGCGGGAAAAGAGCACAAATAAACTTTCGTAGGCTACAGTACGAGCTATGTCTTACAATGGTGCGACTGCTGTCGGCATCCGAAGATTATCAAATGTAATAAACGCTTGGAGGAAAGGATGACAGCAGTGGTGTAGTCTACGGCGATACGGATATCACTTATTGATATCTACATAGCGTATTGATGTGAATCACACTGCTGCTCTCTCGTTTAGCTATTTGCGCCTTACGGATTTTGGTTGTTGTGGATGGCTATTCACAAATCTAAGTGTGTATTTGTACCCAATAATGATTGAATTCAAGAAGTTCAAGGTGACTATCAATCATTGTCTTTGAAACAAATGGACAGCCAGTGAAAATTGCGCTCTTGCAACAGCTGCATAGTGCGGATCCCAGCCTATGAGCAATAAAAGCCCCACTTTTATTATAATCTGCAGTGGGGCAAAAAAGTATTTAGTCAGCCACCAACTGTGCAAGTTCTCCCACTTAAAAAGATGAGAGGCCTGTAATTTCCATCATAGGTACACTTCAACTATGACAGATAAAATTAGAAGAAAAAAAAACGAATATCACATTGTACGATTTTTAATGAATTTATTTTCAAATTAAGGTGGAAAATAAGTATTTGGTCAATAACAAAAGTCTATCTCAATACTTTGTTATATACCCTTTGTTGGCAATGACAGAGGTCAAACGTTTTCTGTAAGTCTTCACAAGGTTTTCACACACTGTTGCTGGTATTTTGGCCCATTCCTCCATGCAGATCTCCTCTAGAGCAGTGATGTTTTGGGGCTGTTGCTGGGCAACACGGACTTTCAACTCCCTCCAAAGATTTTCTATGGGATTGAGATCTGGAGACTGGCTAGGCCACTCCAGGACCTTGAAATGCTTCTTACGAAGCCACTCCGTCATTGCCCGGGCGGTGTGTTTGGGATCATTGTCATGCTGAAAGACCCAGCCACATTTCATCTTCAATGCCCTTGCTGACGGAAGGAGATTTTCACTCAAAATCTCACGATACAGGGCCCCATTCATTCTTTCCTTTACAAGGATCAGTCATCCTGGTCCCTTTGCAGAAAACAGCCCCAAAGCATGATGTTTCTACTCCCATGCTTCACAGTAGGTATGGTGTTCTTTGGATGCAACTCAGCATTCTTTGTCCTCCAAACACGACGAGTTGAGTTTTTACCAAAAAGTTCTGTTTTGGTTTCATCTGACCATATGACATTCTCCCAATCTTCTTCTGGATCATCCAAATGCTCTCTTGCAAACTTCCGACGGGCCTGGACATGTACTGGCTTAAGCAGGGGGACACGTCTGGCACTGCAGGATTTGAGTCCCCGGCGGCGTATTGTGTTACTGATGGTAGGCTTTGTTACTTTGGTCCCAGCTCTCTGCAGGTCATTCACTAGGTCCCCCCGTGTGGTTCTGGGATTTTTGCTCACCATTCTTGTGATCATTTTGACACCACGGGGTGAGATCTTGCGTGGAGCCCCAGATCGAGGGAGATTATCAGTGGTCTTGTATGTCTTCCATTTCCTAATAATTGCACCCACAGTTGATTTCTTCAAACCAAGCTGCTTACCTATTGCAGATTCAGTCTTCCCAGCCTGGTGCAGGTCTACAATTCTGTTTCTGGTGTCCTTTGACAGCTCTTTGGTCTTGGCCATAGTGGAGTTTGGAGTGTGACTGTTTGAGGTTGTGGACAGGTGTCTTTTATACTGATAACAAGTTCAAACAGGTGCCATTAATACAGGTAACGAGTGGAGGACAGAGGAGCCTCTTAAAGAAGAAGGTACAGGTCTGTGAGAGCCAGAAATCTTGCTTGTTTGTAGGTGACCAAATACCTATTTTCCACCATAATTTGCAAATAAATTCATAAAAAATCCTACATTGTGATTTTCTGTTTTTTTTCTCTAATTTTGTCTGTCATAGTTGAAGTGTACCTATGATGGAAATTACAGGCCTCTCTTATCTTTAAGTGGGAGAACTTGCCCAATTGGTGGCTGACTAAATACTTTTTTGCCCCACTGCAATTCATGCTGATAAGAAAATCCATAGGCCTAATGGATACATGCTCAAACTCACACACTTTTGGCTGTCCCTATCTGTCCCTGTCTATCTGTAGTTGGTACATCCATTTTTGGACTTCTAAATGATATATATTCATGTAAAGATGTCATTAAATTGTATTATTGTATGTAGTAGAAAGCGATGGGTTAGAAGAAGCCTACATAACCAACCATAAAGTAAAATGTAACATTCATATATGGCCAGGTATGTAAACTTTAACATTGATTTATCCTGCAATATATGTTGTTCAATTGGAAACATACAAAAACTTAAACACCATTTGATTTTTGCCCACAGTTTAGAAGAAACCTCAAACTAAATATTAAAGATAATACACTGAACAAAAATATAAAAACACAACATGTAAAGTGTTGGTCCCATGTTTCATGAGCTGAAATGAAAGATCCAAGAAACGTTCCATACGCACAAATAGCTTATTTCTCTAATTTGGTGCACAAAGTTGGTTACATCCCTTTTAGTGAACGTTTCTCCTTTGCCAAGATAATCCATCCACCTGACAGGTTTGGCATATCAAGAATCTGATTAATAATATCCTCTACCAGATCGGTGTCCCTAAACCGGGACGGTTGTTGCTAATGTGACTAGAATGATCTAAGTAACAGCCAACATTCCAGGACATAGACGTGTTTTATATGGATAGGAAGCGTAAATTCTTTTTAATCCAACTGCAGTGTCCAATTTACAGTAGCTAGCACAACAACAAAACACTTTTAGCACAGCAACTAGTTTACCTTCAGAGGTGAATCTATCTATATATATCTATATCTATATATCAATCTGCTTACATTCAGTAATCTTGCTCTGATTTGTCAACCTGGGGTCCCAAGATGTAGGATAGTTTTGTTTGATAAAAATACATTTTTATATTAAAATGTAGGAACTGGGTTCTACAGTTTGAACCCCTGCTGTCTCTGCCCCCAGACCTGGCCATCTAGATGTGTGAAGGTTATCTTTTCTGTCAGGAGGCTAATTATCCATCATGTATGACATTACTGGGAGTGTGTAAACATTTTATTTTTGTATATTCTATAGTTGTGTACTTAAGTGTTAATTGACAAATTTGGCACATTTGGGCAAACTCCTGGCAGACTTGATACAAAATATAGTGTAGTCATGCTTCACTTGGATCAGTCCGAAACTTTGCACACACACTGCTGCCATCTGGTGGCAGATTTATTGTATAGTCTTTCTCTTGCATTTCAAAGATGGAACTTTTTTTTTTTTTTTTTGTATTATCTTTTACCAGATCTGTGTTATTCTCCAAACGGTATCAAGAATATCATATCCTTGCTTCAGGTCCTGAGCTACAGGCAGTTAGATATGTCATTTTAGCCGGGAAATTGAACAAAAAGGGTCCGATCCTTTAAACATCAAAATCATTACACAGGTGTGCCTTTTGCTGGAGACAAAAGGTCACTAAAATGTGCAGTTGTCACACAATACAATGTCACAGATGTCTCAAGTTTTGAAGGAGCGTGCAATTGGCATGCTGACTGCCAGGAATGTCCACCAGAGCTGTTGCCAGATAATTTAATGTCTCCTCACAGTACCTGTCGTTCCATGAAATGTTGTTTAATCCATTTAAAAGGTCATTTTTCTGTTTGCTTCAGTAATTGGAGATGGAAGGGAGTTCCATGTGTTCATTGCTCTGTGTAATACAGTGCGTTGCCGTGAATTTGTTTTGGACTTGGACTGTGAAGAGACCTCTGGTGGGATGTTTTGTAGGCTATGTATGAGTGTCTGTGCTGAATGTTATTTGATTATGCAGTAATATTTCTCATAACTGGGAGAATCAGTTCATCTGTTGTCAACTCTCAAACAGGAAAAGACTGACATGCATGTTGTTGTTAGTTCTGTATTTGCAGTTAAGGGTAAGGCATGCTACTCACTTCTGAGCCCGCTGCAGCTTTGCTAGTTCTTTCTTTGCTGCACTTGACCCTATTACCGGAGAGCAATCAAGATGGGACGACAAAGACAGTTGATTTGTGCCAAAAATGCAGAACATCTTTTTACAAAACAGACATGCCCTTCACAACAACTTTGATAATTGACCATCCAGTGTTATACCTAGGAATTTAGCTTCCTGAACGACATGAAATCGCAAAACTTGTGCACCACATCATACACAATCGCCCTCTAGGCCACCATAATTACTCCGTTCTTCAACTGGTCATTCAGTACAGTACCGTTTCCTCTGAATTAAACAGCATGCTGTCATACTGAATTGCACCCCTGAACAACATACACTGCAGTTAATAAACAATATGGGTGTGACCATTTGAAATCTCACTATGCAGTACAGTACCATTTCCGTAGGTAACTGTTGATATAAAGCCACTTAACAGGCACAAGTTCAATCACATTCAAAGAATAAAAGAGACAGGAAACTTTTTCTGGGGACAGGCTTGAAGCATTGCAATGCTCTGCTCGACATGTTGCAAATGTCAGAAGAGGTGCCCTACACATTCAATTTGAAGATGGCCACAGAAGGCTGGTACCAGTCTCCAGGTTCTGCAAGAGAGCAATGTAAGTAAGATTCTTTGTGATAATTAAATATCAAGTAATGTCTACATGCAAAGGTAGTCGAATACCTCCATCTGAAAAAAAAATTCCTTCAATGCTGCAGACAATTTTTGGTATCCTTCCCCAGAACTGTTCCTCGACACAATCCTGTCTCGGAGCTCTACGGATCATTCCATGGCTTGGTTTTTGCTCTGACATGTGTGCGCGTGCCTTTCCAAATCATGTCCAATCAATTGAATTTCACAGGTTGACTGCACTCAAGTTGTAGATAAATGGAAAAAGGATGCATCTGAGGTCAATTGAGTCTCATAGCAAAAGGGTCTGAATACTTATGTAAATAATGTTTTTTTATTTGTAATAAATGTGCAAAAATGTCCAAATCTGTTTTTGTGTAGATGAGTAATTTATTTGATCCTTTTTAGAATAAGGCTATATCATAACAAAATGTGGGAAAATTGAAGGGGTCTGAACTTTCAGAATGCACTGTAAATATACCGGCTTGCTAAAAAGCAGCTAGGACTGCAACTGCTCTCTGCTGTGCTGGAGGATCCACACTAGGCTGGAGACGCTGAAGTAAATGTGGGCTACAGCAGGGTTGGTCTTAATACCTTGTCTGTCTTAGTCCTCTAGAACGATTGTGGAGAACTTTGCAACTCAGTAATGGTTAGCATTTTTTCCACCTTGTGGACCATTTGATGCTGGAACAAACCAGGGCTTGTGAAATGTGAGTAATATAGCTGGGAGGAAACATATTTCAATTAGCATAACTCTTCAAAATAATGTTATGTATTGTTACAGATCATAGTCCCTATCTGTCTTAGTTATGACATATTAGCAGTCTGATAGAGAAATCTGTCCCTCGGATGCCTATCAGCTGACACTGTAGGACAGAGGAAACCAACATCTCCCGTTGAACCTCAGAATCCCTTTGGGTTGTTATGCCAAGAGCAGCTATTGGGCCACTGCTACTGGGAGGGAGAGTGGACTGGAAGAGAGAAACCCAGAGCCATATCAGTGGGGGTGATGTCTAAACAGACTCAGAAGGAGGAGTAGTGAAGGAGTACATGGAGCAAAATGCAAAGGCTGGGGGATCAAGTTCTATCCTTCCTCTTGAGAGCTGGCCTGCGCTCATCAGTCAGTTTGGTGTTTATCTGAACTGGCCCAGAGACGGCCTGTGATTCTACCTAATCGATTCACGTGGGTCAAGTGTTCCTCTGCATGCATTCCACACCACGTTCACGGAGCCACACTATGCTGGATTTAGGATTCACAGATCTTCATCCTCCACTCTGCAAGCTGGACTGACCCTCAAAGACAAAACAATACAGACTTGTTGAGTTTGATGATACCGATATTAACTTTGGATAAATATCAGATTTGGACAAAGCTTGAATATCCTTGCAGAGGGTTATTTTTTGTTAAACTGTTGATAGATTTTTTTAAATTAAGGTGTACTCTTACTCAAACCAAACTCTACATGTTACCAGTGAGATCTTATATTTGTTAATAATGGCTATATGCACAATATTTCCCAAACGGCATACAAACAGAAAAGGTACATTTACAACAAAAGGATTTTATTGGACCAGCGGCATGTATGTTTGTATAAACACTTAAAATAGAACTAATATCCAAATTACTACAACATTTTGTACATAAAAACAAAGGGAAAATCTGCAATGTATAAAAATGTTCAAGTAAAAAAGTAAATATTAAAACAATAGCAAGACTGATGCAAAGTCCTTCATTTGCCAGGCACTTACACATTTTTTTTTTCTCCAGGAGAACCTTAATTCCATATGTTTTGGATCAATAAATGACAAATGAACTATTCCACATAAAACAATTATATCAAAGAAGCTTAGTACCTTTCTATACAGTGAAAACATACAAAACAGGACCTTGAAAATAAGTTAACAGGTCTCCAAAACAATCCTTCTAGAATACAAAAAGGTATAGTTGTGATCAGTGCATGTTGTAAACATGAATACAAACCACTAAAGAAAGGTTTCTCCCATTCTGATTGGAAAAGCTCAGGTCGCGATAGGATTGGATGAATGATGGGCAAATGGAGCAGTAACATTCAGACATCTTTGATAGGAGTACAAAACTGTCCATGACAGGATGGCCTATAGCTAGCCTACAATGCTACAGCTCAGATGATCTGTTACCTTTACTCAAATAGCATGTTGAAGCTAATTCATATACTGTCATGACTATACTTTAAATAAACCAAAGATGTACCTTCAAGGCAAGGAAAACTAGTGTTGTGAGCGTTGATTCCATCCACACTCCAGCTAAATGCCACACAAGTGTAATAATGCCACCGCTGGCCCTTCACCTTGTTCTGATCATATCTAACAGGGTGAGACACATTCGATTTTTACACCTGAAGAGGTTGTACCTTAATGTCCCGTTTGGCTCTGGGCAGAAAATGTCCCTTCTGTCTTGTCCATTCACAAACATGAGCAACAGAAAAGATCCAATTGGGGTGAAAACCGTGCCAACATTAACTGTCATTAGTTTCTAGATTAAATGTTATAGACACCATTTGACCTAAGGCACAATATAAGTCCTCATTGTAAAAAATTGTCATTTTAATCCATAGAGACGTGAAGGAGAAGCTCGTCGGATGTTGATCTCTTCTCGGCTGGGTCCTCATTTGGGACCAAAGTTCCTTGTTGTTAAGAGACTCTTTCTGCTCTTGCAGACGCTAACTACAGAGGCCAACAAGGCAGAGTAGGATAGTCCTGGAGTGCGACACACACAAATTCAAAAAGGCCAAAACATGCATGCTCACGCACACACGCCAACACCTCTATTCGTCCTTCACATACACACTGATCCACCGGTTGTGTGTGTATGGACTTAATCACATTTGTACACAACTGCTCTCACACACACACACACACACACACACACTTGTCACCTCCCCCCATTCCTAACACATTCATACCCTCACACACAGTGCACCTGGGCCGTGTGTGTGTTACACCTTGCTCTCGGAGGGCAGTTCGCTGAGGGCAGAGACGATGTCGCTAAAGCAGGAGCGGTCCTTGGGGCTGGGGGCCCAACAGCGAGTCATCAGCTTGTACACCCGGGAAGGACAGCCCTGGGGCAGGGGCAGCTTCCCCCGGCCCTCTCTCAACTCTGGTAGAGGGGAAGATGTGAGAGAACAACACACATGGGGTGAGAGCGAGCAAGATGCAGGGAAAGAGGTGAAAGAGGGATAGAGAAATAAGGACAGAACAGAGCAATATTCCACCACTTTTGAACCTTATATTCATCTCCAGCATTACCGCAATGTAAACATGTGAAAACAGCAGGTATCTATGTTTTATTAAAACAAAAAACAAAATTAAATTGTGTGTGCAACATCCTCTAGTGACATTGGTGACGTCATCTGGTATGCATTGTGTGGTTTTAAACAACTATGAGCAGGCAAAGTAAAGTAACCATTAGGAGGGTGACAGAATGTGTGACACTAGAATAGTGGACTTCTACCCCCATCTGGGGTGAAGTAGCATCCTTCAATAACACTTCAAGCTCCAGTTCGACTGGCCTCACCTTCGAGGACCTTGTCGTGGTCGAGCGCAGCGTGCGGCAGCTCGCCCAGGCTAAACACTTCCCACATGAGCACGCCGAAGGACCACACGTCCGTCTTGGTGGAGTAGTCGTCCTCGAACACGGCCTCGCTTGGCAGCCAACGCAGAGGGATCCACGCCTGCCGGTAGTGATAGTACTCACTGGAGGCGGAGAGAGGACACACAGGTCAGCACCAGGACTAAGGTAACCTCCACTTTGGGTGTTGTTTGGTAGTCTGGCCACTGGGTGTCGCCACAATTTAATCTGTCAATTCATCAAATCAAACAAATGTTATTGGTCACATTAACATGGTTAGCAGATGTTAATGCGAGTGTAGCAAAATGCTTGTGCTTCTAGTTCCGACCATGCAGTAAAATGTTAGTGATGTCTGATGGCCTTGAGATATAAACTGTTTTTTTTTGTCTCGGTCCCAGCTTTGATGCACCTGTACTGCCCTTGCCTTCTGGATGATAACTTTCCACCTTCTCCACTACTGTGCCGTTGATGTGGATAAGGGGTGCTCCTCCCTCTGCTGTTTCTTGAAGTAAACGATCATCAACTTTGTTTTTGTTTGACGTTGAGTGTGACACCACACTCCGAGGGCCCTCACCTCCTCCCTGTAGGCCGTCTCGTCGTTGTTGGTAATCAAGCCTACCACTGTAGTGTCGTCTGCAAACTTGATGATTGAGTTGGAGGCGTGCATGGCCACGCAGTCGTGGGTGAACAGGGAGTACAGGAGAGGGCTGAGAATGCACCCTTGTGCAGCCCCAGTGTTGAGGATCAGCGGGGTGGAGATATTTTCCTACCCTCACCACCTGGGGGTGGCCCGTCAGGAACTCCAGTACCCAGTTGGGTGGGTCTCAAGCTTAATGAAGAGTTTGGAGGGTACTATGGTGTTAAATGTTGAGCTGTAGACGATGAACAGCATTCTTACATAGGTATTCCTCTTGTCCAGATGGGTTAGGGGAGTGTGCAGTGTGATTGCAATTGCGTCGTCTTTGAACCTTTTGGGGCGATAAGCAAATTGGAGTGGCTTCTTTGCTGCCCTTCTTGACACCAGGTAGGGTGGAGGTGATCTGATCCTTGACTAGTCTCTCAAAGTACTTCATGATGATGGAAGTGAGTGCTACGGGGTGATAGTCGTTTAGCTCAGTTACCTTAGCTTTCTTGGGAACAGGAACAATGGTGGCCCTCTTGAAGCATGTGGGAACAGCAGACTGGGATAGGGATTGATTGAATATGTTCGTAAACATACCAGCCAGCTGGTCTGCGTATGCTCGGAGGACACGGCTAGGGATGCCGTCTGGGCCGGCAGCCTTGCGAGGGTTAACACGTTTAAATGTTTTACTCACGTTGGCTGCGGTGAAAGAG
The DNA here is from genome assembly GCF_002021735.2 of Oncorhynchus kisutch. Lineage (NCBI taxonomy): Eukaryota > Metazoa > Chordata > Actinopteri > Salmoniformes > Salmonidae > Oncorhynchus > Oncorhynchus kisutch. Next base: position 37,445,998 of record NC_034193.2, on the reverse strand, counting down.
AGCCCGCAGGTTTTGGAAGCGGGCCGTGTCGGCGGCACTGTATTGTCCTCAAAGCGAGCAAAAAAAAATGTTTAGTCTGTCTGGGAGCATGGACATAGGGGTCCGGGGCCGGTTTTCTTTTTTAGTCTGTGACTGACTGTACAGTTGTGAGAATGACACAAATATTAATTTTCAAAGTCTGCTGCCTCAGTTTGTTTGATGGCAATTTGCCTATACTCCAGAATGTTATGAAGAGCGATCAGATGAATTGCAATTAATAGCAAAGGCCCTCTTTCCCATGCAACTGAACTGAATCACAAAAATACATTTCCACTGCATTTCAGTCCTGCCACAAAAGGACCAGCTGACATCCTGTCAGTGATTGTTGACGAGGACAAGGCTGGAGATCACCGTCATGCTGATTAAGTTCGAATAACAGACTGGAAGCTTTAAAAGGAGGGTGGTGCTTGGAATCATTGTTCTTCCTCTGTCAACCATGGTTACCTGCAAGGAAACACGTGCCGTCGTCATTGCTTTGCACAAAAAAGGCTTCACAGGCAAGGATATTCCTGCCAGTAAGATTGCACCTAAATCAACCATTTATCAGATCATCAAGAACTTCAAGGAGAGCGGTTCAATTGTTGTGAAGAAGCCTTCAGGGCGCCCAAGAAAGTCCAGCAAGCGCCAGGACCGTCTTCTAAAGTTGATTCAGCTGCGTGATCGGGGCACCACCAGTACAGAGCTTGCTCAGGAATGGCAGCAGGCAGGTGTGAGTGCATCTGCACGCACAGTGAGGCAAAGACTTTTGGCGGATGGCCTGGTGTCAAGAAGGGCAGCAAAGAAGCCACTCCCCTCCAGGAAAAACATCAGGGACATACTGATATTCTGCAAAAGGTACAGAGATTGGACTGCTGAGGACTGGGGTAAAGTTATTTTCTCTGATGAATCCCCTTTCCGATTGTTTCGGGCATCCGGAAAAAAGCTTGTCTGGAGAAGACAAGGTGAGCGCTACCATCAGTCCTGTGTCATGCCAACAGTAAAGCATCCTGAGACCATTCATGTATGGGGTTGCTTCTCAGCCAAGGGAGTGGGCTCACTCACAATTTTGCCTATGGACACAACCATGAAAAAAGAATGGTACCAACACATCCTCCGAGAGCAACTTCTCCCAACCATCCAGAAACAGTTTGGTGACGAACAATGCCTTTTCCAGCATGATGGAGCACCTTGCCATAAGGCAAAAGTGATAACTAAGTGGCTCGGGGAACAAAACATAAATATTTTGAGTCTATGGCCAGGAAACTCCCCAGACCCCATAATCCCATTGAGAATTTGTGGTCAATCCTCAAGAGGCGGATGGACAAACAAAAACCCACAAATTCTGACAAACTCCAAGCATTGAATAGGCTGCCATCAGTCAGGATGTGGCCCAAAGGTTAATTGACAGCATGCCAGGGCGGATTGCAGGGTTCTTGAAAAAGAAGGGTCAACACAGCAAATATTGACTCTTTGCATCAACTTCATGTAATTGTCAATAAAAGCCTTTGACACTTACGAAATGCTTGTAATTATACTTCAGTATTCCGTAGTGACATTGACAAAAATATCTAGACACTGAAGCAGCAAACTTTGTGAAAATTAATATTTGTGTCATTCTCAAAACTTTTGGCCACAACTGTAGACCCTGCCACATACCTCTCGTGTCTGAGCCGTTGAATTGCGACTCTACTTTGCCTCTATACTGACGCTTAGCTTGTTTGATTGCCTTGCGGAGGGAATAGCTACACTGTTTGAATTCGGTCATGTTTCCGGTCGCCTTGTCCTGATTAAAAGCAGTGGTTCGCGCTTTCAGTTTCACGCGAATGCTGCCATCAATCCACGGTTTCTGGTTGGGGAAGGTTTTAATAATCACAGATGCACTTGCTAATAAACTCGCTCACCGAATCAGCGTATACATCAATGTTGTTGTTCAACGCTATCCGGAACATATCCCAGTCCACGTGATCAAAGCAATTTTGAAGAGTGGAATCAAATTGGTCGGATCAGCATTGAACAGACCTGAGCGTTTCCTGTTCTAGTTTCTGCCTACAGGCTGGGAGCAACAAAATGGAGTCGTGGTCAGATTTGCCGAAAGGAGGGCGAGCTTTGTAGTAACAATGATCCAGAGTTTTGCCGGCCCGGGTCACGCATTTGATATGCTGATCAAATTTAGGGAGCCTTGTTTTCAGATTAGTCTTGTTAAAATCCCCAGCTACAATAAATGCAGTCTCAGGATGTGGTTTCTAGTTTTCCATAGAGTCCAATAAAGTTTTTTCAGGGCCATCGAGGTGTCTGCTCACGACTGTGATTATAATCAAAGAGAATTCTCTTGGTAGATAATGCAGTCCACATTTGATTGTAAGGAATTCTACGTCAGATGAACAAAAGGATTGGAGTTCCTGTATGTTGTTATGATCACACCACGACTCGTTAATCATAAGGCATACACCCTCACCCTTCTTACCAGAGATGTTTGTTTCTGTCGGTGCGATGCGTGAACAAACCAGGTGGCTGTACCGACTCTGATAACGTATCCTGAGGGAACCATGTTTCCGTGAAACAGAGAATGTTACAATCTCTGATGTCTCTTTGGAAGGCAACCCTTGCTTGGATTTCGTCTACCTTGTTGTCAAGAGACTGGACATTGGCAAGTAGTATACTCGGGAGCAGTGGGCCCGTCTACGGAGCCTGGCCAGAAGACCGCACCGTCTGCCCCTTCTGCGGCGCCGTGGTTTTGGGTCACCTGCTGGGATCCGATCCATTGTCCTGGGTGGTGGACCAAACAGAGGATCCGCTTCGGGAAAGTTGTATTCCTGGTCATAATGTTGGTAAGTTGACATTGCTCTTATATCCAATAGTTTCTCCCGGCTGTATGTAATAAGACTTAAGCTTTCCTACTAGCTACTGCCCTCATTCAATGCCATTTTGACTATGCTAGTACTACTGGTTTGGGGGCTTATCTAAACTTATGAAGGGGAAGCTCCAGATAGCCCAGAATGAGCTGATCAGGGTAGTACTGAAGGTGAGTCCACGTACTCACATAGGCAGGAGCTGCTTTCAGGAACTAAACTGGCTGCCTGTTGAGGCTGGGGTGTCCCAGATTAGACTAGGTTTGGTTTACAGGAGTATTTATGGTCCTGAGCCCAGATATCGAAGTGATTACTTTCCTTGTGTTAGGGATGCACACAATCACAGCACCAGATCAGGTGTTGCTGATGTGTGCTTATACAGGTTCAGGAGTAATGCTGGGAAAGGTACGTTCTTGTATACTGGAGCCTCAGAATGGAATGAGATGCCTCTGCACATAAAAACATCGTCCTCTCTGGACAGCTTTAAAAATAAGTTTGATGTCTTCTGTGCCCATATGAATAACCCCTATAATGTAACTGGAATGATGAGATTGATGTTCTTCTTCTTCTATGTTTTTTTATTTATTATTTCACTGTCATACTGTGTTCGATCTTGTCTAGCTATCTTGCCTCAAAAGGACCACAATGGAAATAATTCCCAGACTTTATTGTGCGTTATCCTCAATGTTGTGCATGTATGGATTTTTCAAGTTTTGTGTGTGCTTTTAAATTTAAAAAATGGTTGAATTAATAAACTCAGTGTAAGAAATACATTAAAAAAAATAAAAAAATACTGCATTGTTTCCTAAGAGCGCGGTGGCCATCTCTGTTGGTGCCTTTTTCACTATACTTATCACAGGTCTCTTTAAATGGAGACTTTGGGAAATCTAAATTATCGATACAATTATGCTGTGACTGGATACATTGAAATTAATAAAAACCATAAGTATGGTTTTCAACCGCAAGGGATCTTTCCTGGTTAAATCAAGATTTAATCTTACTCGTTGTAGACATCTTTGCTGAGCCCCAGTGCAGACACCTTGACCTGTCTCTTGGCGCTGATCAGACAGTTGCGGGTGGCTAGGTCCTTGTGGACGAAGCGCTGATTGGATAGATGCTCCATCCCCCGGGCAACCTGCAGACACACCCCCACCTGAGGGAATGAGAGAGTGGGACATACGGAGCATTAAATCACTGTGTTTTCAAGCATATATGTGCCTTCAAGTGAGTGAGTTAGTGCATGTGTTTTAAGCATTTGAATGGCTTTTTTAAAATGACATCTTCTGATTAATCTGTTTCTCCTTCGGAGTGGTCCAACAGACAGTGAAAGCCAGTGGCATGATGCAACAGGAGAGCCTTACTATAAGATGCTCATTTATGCCTTCTTGTGTGTGTAAACTGACCTTCTGCTTGGTACTGAGGTGATGGGACTTGGGTTTCTCCTCGTTCTTGGACATCTTGAGGTATTGCTTCAGGTCCCCCTAGGAACATATACACAGGTCTGGGGTGGATGCTAAATCATGGGTGTTTTTTTTATTTTTTTAAGTACACCCGCACTCGTTTTTCAATGCACTAGGGTCAGTGTGTTCGTACGTAGCTCATATTTTAAATAGTCTTTATTTTATCAAGGCATTTAACCTTAATACCCATGTATTTCAATGATGCAATTGACTGCCATGTAGGATACATAAATAAAGTATGTGTGTGTAGGGAGTAGGGTGAAGTTATGTTGCCCAAAGACACTGATCTTGGGTCAGTTTAGCATTTCCCCCACTAATGGTTAAGGTTTGGGGAGGGGAAGCTGACCCTAGATCTGTACCTAGGGGAAACTTCACCCTGGAGCGTAAAGCAGGTAGCTCCCTCCTTACCAATTCAGCATACTCCAGTATGAGGTAGTGAGGCTCGGCTTCTCTACACATGCCCAGTAGGCACACAAGGTTGGGGTGGCCCAGCTTGCCGAACATCTCAACCTCGCGGCGGAACTCCAGGTGCAGAGTCTCATCCCGCGTCTGCAGACTCTTCACCAGCACCACCGTCTCCTCCTCATCCTCACTGCCTCTTCCTCCTGCTGACATGATGCCCTTGGCTTTGGCCAGGAACACCTCGCCAAACTCACCTTTCCCTGTGTAGGAGAGGGGAATCAATATCATTTTATATAGCTTTTATTTATACAGGTCAACAAAGAACAAATTCTTATTTCAAATGACGACGTCTGTGTGCACATGCATGCGTTGCTCTATACCCAGAGTGGTGATGGTGGTCAGGTTGGCGCGGGGGTAGTGCCCTTTGTCGTGGCTGCTGTGGCGCTTGTTGCTGGAGCTACTGGCCGTGGTGCCCATGTTGGTCAGTGCCACCTCCTCCTGGATCTCAGCGGTGGCCTGTCCGTTGGTCTGCACCGTGCCCCCTGTAGTGCCAGGACAAAATGGCATCCTTCAATACTGGTAACTAAACATGACTGCTTGTACATACTCCATCGTCCTTTTCTTATTTCTAGGTACAGAAATGTTAAAGAAATATAGCCATGGAAATGAAATTAATCACTTGAAACAGTTCCGTTTTAGAGCTTCAAGAGGATGTGTTTATTTTAATTAGCCATTTATTGATATCGTATTTTTTTAAATGCCGACACCAATATTGACTTTACATATTGGTGCATGTCACAACTAGGGTGTTGTACTGCATACTTGTAATGTTTTCAATACATTTCACACTACCAGGAAAACCAGACACTTGAATTCAACTGAATGGAATCGACTGCGAACGCTGACCGTTGAGGTGCTCTGTCTCGGCCTCCTCTCCCTCGGGGCCCTTTAGTCTCTTGGCGTTGCGTCTCTTCTTGCAGTAGAACATCAGGCCCAGGACGATGATGATGTAGGCCACGGCGGCGCCCACCGATAGGCCGATTGTCTGGATCATCTTGTATGGCGCCTTTTCGTCATCCTCCAACGAGTGGTGCACAGGCTTCTCTGTTGACACACACACACACAGACACAAAAGAGTCCGGTGACGTGATGTGCTTCTCTATTGAATTAAAAAGTATTCTATTGGAGTCTACTGAATCACCATCTCAACCTCAGATGTCAAGTGGACATCTCAAGATGACACCTCTCAATTACATTCTTTCTAAATGAGACATTGCTACTATCATTACACATTCAAGTGCCAAAATAAGTATTTACAGTTTGGGGGACTGCTTTATTTCCTCCACCTACCACAACCATTAAAATACTTTAGACAGCTGCGGCAGGTACACAAAGTTTACTTCTTATTTTTCCCCCTGGTGTCTTACCTACGACATAGAGCTCTGCCGATGTGTGGCCGATATTGCAGCTGTTGCCAGCGATGCATGTGTAGCTTCCCGTGTCTTCCACACTCACGTCGTGGATGACCAGAGAACCGTTGGGCATCTTCTGAAACCTGGAGAGCCAACAGCACAGGAGTGAGGCCGTGGCTGCATTTTATTATTTTCCCTCGTTTACACCCATTCACAGCTGATCCATTTCTTTTCCAGTTTCTAACCCTTTTCCCCCTGCCTTAACCCTTTTAATATCAGAGGGGTCTCGAGGTATAAGCAGTGTAGTAAAAGCACTTCCACCATACTGCATTTGCCTTATTGTATTTACCAGACAATGAAGGGTTAGGCCTAAGGGAAGGGAATTCGGACTGGCTGATAGCAATATGGCAAAGGCTAGATAGACATCTTCCCTACCATGATAAAAAAAATATATCAAAACACACTATCCAAACATGCGGTTTAGCACGGTGTTCAGAACGAAAAACCCACAAATGAGAAACCAAATACGACAAAAATGACTTTGGGCCTTAACAAAACACAGTTGTGGTTCTCTACCTGCTCTTGCGAGGCTCCAGGAACTTGTCTTTCTTTTTCCACTGGATAAAGGGCTGGGGGTCGCCGGTGGCCTGGCAGTGCAGAATGGCTGTGTGGCCCTGGTAAACAGTGGTGTGCTCCGGCTCCATATTAAATGTTATATACACTGGGAGAGAGAGAGAAGGAAATAAAGAAATAGTGGAAGTGTTGGTTAAGATGGATTTAGTTGTGTTGAAGTCTAGAGACAGCTTTAGTGATGGCATTAGCACTGTTTAAATCAGATAACGTAGTTCTGCCATCTTGAGTACTGCCGTTTTTGTTTCTAAACCTAATCCTGGAACTTAATCAATTACGGTCACGGGTTGGCTGGAGCATACACATTTTTCACAGGTAGAAATCAATCTCTAGTTAAAAAGTAGAGGACGACAACCGTTGGATCCTTGGTCTGTGTGGTGTCTGGTTGTATAGGTGGCAGGATGTGGTGTGTCGGTGACCTGCATTGGTGTGGTTGGCATTAGTGCCACTAGTGTTAGTGAAGGGATACCTGCTACGGTGAGCTGCACAGCGGCTGTGATCTGGCCCTGCAGGCTGTTGGAAGCCAGGCAGGTGTAGTTGCCCGCATCGTCCCTCGTCACCAGTGCGAAGTGGAGCACGCCGCCGGTCTGTACTACATGCTCTGGCAGCTCACTGCCATCTGCAAGGGGGGAATATTAGAGATTCAGATTCAGATTTAGAGCACAGCTCACACATTAGATAGACTAAAACTATTTAGAAACCACAGCATGAAACAAACAGTGTAACAGTTGAGAGAGCAGTCCAACATCAACCCCCTAGCCCAGGCTAATGAAATTCCATTCCTGGAGGGTCGAATACTCTTCTGGATTTTATTCTAACCTTCATGTGTCGGAGACACATGTAGAAACAAAAAAAAGTGTTTAAACCCTCTAGCACCTCGATTGAATAGCCCCTTGACCCTACCCCTAAACACATACATCTACAATTAAACAAGGGTGTAAAAAAAAAATGCCAGAAAATCTGACTATGCCAATAAGCTAGGAAGTTATTACACCATATTGCTTACACCCATGTTATCCTTTGAGATCAACTAGAAGCATCTAGGTACAAGGGGTAGGGGCTAAGAGTAGATTTTGGATTGGATTGAGCAACATTGTACATGTGTGTGTCTGAGTCCTAAGGCAGGCAAGGAGGTCTGAACACCCACCTGCTTTGGTCCACTGGATGGTGGGGATCTCGCGGCCTTTGGCGGAGCACTGCACAGTGCCCTCCTTGTCCAACTCCAGACACTGGGAGGGCTGGGGGGTGGGGGTGAACTTCAGCTTCTCTGCAGGGAGGAGACAACCGTGTTGGTGACAGAACGTGGAGTAGAGAGACACAAGCATACACATCTCCAAGCACACACACACACACACACACACACACACACACACACACACGGTTTCCGTAAGGAAAATTAGGCACTGGCCAAATGACCAGGAAGAATACAGTTCAGACATTTGATACATTTACCGGTCATCCATATGCATTGGACGCATAACCCATTAGGTCTTCCACCCACGCAGCCAGCGTCATCAATAAATTAGCGATATTGGCCAAAAGGAACACTTCGATGTCCTTAAAAAGCGTAGAACTAATGACAAAATACTATTTATTCCTTGTGTTTCGATGTGTAGCATACGCAAAACTGAATTTCTTTATACTTGCCAGAAAGGCGACTGTCTGCTGTACAGATATAGCCGTTCAGAAGGGGGATAATTTGTTAATTTTCTAACAGATTAGCGTTTATTGTAGTAGTCTGGTAGGCCTAAAATATTCTTCCTCACCTCCTATGTCGAAGTCAGTTGGAGCGCCGGTGCGCACTACCTTCATATTATAGGCCTGCAGTATAATAGGCTACACAACACCAAACCTTCACAAACTAAACTTTATTAGGGTAATATCAAAAAGAAAATGGCTCAACAGAATGAAACAAAACACTTGTCCATAAAGTTTTGAACCGGCTATATTGTAGCAATTAACAAGGCAGGCTAATGCCTACCGTACCCAACAAATGCAAGCAATAGGCTAATGATACAGAGCACACCATTGAAAAAAAGACAGATCAAAATTTAATTTAGCCAACAAAAAGGTCTCAACAGAATGAAATGAAACCTGTTTTGCATATTTAAAGAACTGGTTTAGATTAATAAATAGGCCTACAATAAATAAATATTTCAAAATTGCATCCTACCTGAATATCAAGTTGCAGCCTGCATTTGGCCATGCCAACATTCATCTCATCTTTGTCCGCTACAATATCAGAACTTGTGCATACAGGGGACATACCCCTTGTAGCAGGGATCCAGACTACCATTTTCCCTACGTTTTTTTCAGTTGGTGGCACCAACCCATGATTTAGTCACACCAAAAATGTTCACAGCATCATGCAATATATTTAAAATAAAAAAATGTAGGCCTATCATGTTATAAAGTAATTCAGTGCTTAATTAAAAAGTTTTTCATCTTTTCATGCGATTCAAAATATTTATGTCCAACCACTCCAGTGTTTGTCATGCATTTTGGGTAGAAAATTATACTATTGTTGTTATATTTTACTGTTAATATTTGATCATTTTTGGGGGTTCAAAAGAGATGACTTTGCCTGCATCTTTATGTGATCTAATATCAGACTAATTTATTTGGGGTCAATTCACCACCTGAGTAAGTGGAAACTCAAAACACATGCTAGTAGCCATGTATCAAATCTAACAGTACAAATCTAACAGTACATTTAATGTCCCCAAAAAACATTGCAGTTGTACTGGCAGTTGTACTGGCAGTCTACTGCCCAATGAGGCCTATGCACTCACAATGGCCAATGAGCAGCTCATATCTCACAGCCATATCAAATATCTTATTTGTAAAAGAGTTGCTATTGAACTCAAAATTAAAAGTTTAGAAATAAAAAGTATATCTACAGAAAGCTGAGAACATCCTCTCTCCATCTGTGACAACAGGATAGCGGTGTTTTTAAAATGTTATACAATCAGAACACTTCATTCTCCTGGAGCATTTTTTCCCCCGGGAAAGGAACGAGTGGCTCGCTCGACACGGCAGCGGGCTCCAGCGAAACCAGTACAGGGGCAGGAAAGCAGACACTTTCATTACAGGAATCATGATGATAATGCACTTTACTGTTTGGAGTGAGGTAAATGAATGTGCAGCTCGCACCGATGCGACCAATAGATTTTTTAAAACTCGCACAGCCAAGTCAAAGGTCCGCAATATGCGACTAAATGCTTGCAGTCTGGAGCCTTCTAACTTTCATTTCACTTCAATGAAAAAGGCCCAAATCTTCATAATCAACAGTAGCCTGAGCCAAGGCTCCTCTCTCTCTCTCCTCAGCAGGGCAGCCCCAGGCACTTTGGCCGGCTCCAATTTTATTTAGCAGCATTTCATTTAATTTGAAATTGGCCAAAAGCTAGCAATTACCACCCGATACACACATTATTAACATGGCACTCCCACACACAAAGTTCTTTCTCTCGCTCACATACATACAAACAGGGCACACCACAAACACATTATGGCACTACCACACACTTGCATGCTGTCTCTCTCTCTTACAAACTCACACCTACGCATGTGCGCGCAGACACACACACACACACACTCACCAAGAACGAAGACCCTGGCCCGGCCCTCCACCCTCCCAGCCTCCGTCTGGCTCCGACACATGTACAGGTGGTTATCGTACACCTCCACGCTGTTGATCCTCAGGGTCCCGTTGGGGTACAGCTTAAAGCGAATGTCCTACAGTCAAAAGATAACAATGGGTTAACGATAGGTTTCATAGAAATGAAAGTTACAGATTGCACCTTTATGTATATTTATAGTTCTGGGCATAAAAAAGTTCATCTGTATTGCAGCACAGCTTCATATTTCATGTAAATGCACCGGCAGGGGCATATTTGAGAAATGCATTTCATTACATGGATTATCGTTTGATGATTCTTAATGAACTTGACACTGCAAGAGAATATCACATTCACAATGTCCAGAACCGTGTGTAAATATAAGTATATACACTCAGTGTACCAAACATAACACATTGAGCTGCACCCCCGTTTCCCTCAGAACAGGTTCAATTCATCGGGGCATTGACGACAAGGTGCCGGAAGCGTTCCACGGGGAGGCTGGCCCATGTTGACTCCTGTGATTCCCACAGTTGTGTCAAGTTGGCTACATGTCCTTTTAAATATTTTGTCTTAGCCATTTACCCTCTGAATGGAACGCACACAATCTACATCTCAAGGCTTAAAATTACTTACTTAACCGGTCTCTTCCCCTTCATCAACACTGACTTAAGTCAATTTAACAAGTGACTTCAATATAGGATCATAGCTTTCGCCTGGATTTAACTGGTCAATCTATGTCATGGAAAGAGCAGGTGGTCCTAATGTTTAGTACACTCAGCGTGTAGTAGTTCTTAGTGTATATTCCCACTTCTTTTCAGAATGACCAGGACACAGTTCGGACCACAGGACTGACCTCGGCGGTGATGGGGATGAAGTTGCGGTACCAGGTAACCTCGGGATGGGGCGTGGCGCGGGTGTGGCAATGCAGATACCCAGGGAGGCCCTCCTCCAGTTGGCTGTCCTCTGGCTTCGTCACCCACTCCGGAGGGGCTAGGGGATACACACATTTAGCATCTCTTAAAAAGTAGTGTTTACAACCAATACATTTCAGCAGGTGCAGGTCACAACAAATGACACAATCCTGGAGAGCCACAGTCCTTCAGAGTTCTGTCCAACTCCCGCCTCAGCAGTGAAATACCAGAGTCGTGTTCATTAGGGCACACTGTAGAAAAATTTTACACAACGGAAAATAGAACTTAGAGGTTTTTAAGTTTACATACTGCTTCCCTCAATTTTAGACCGTTTTGACCACAAATACCCTTTTCACACCATCTTGCTGACCTGATCCAAACTGTGCTAGCGCCGATATTTTCATTTCACATTGTGCTTTTCATCAAGGTTCCAGGGACAATTGTGGATGTGTAACCAGACCAGCTTGGCTTGGCTCAGTAGTATGAAAAGCCTTTAGGGTCTTGAGGTCTATACTCACTGGCCACGGTGACGGTCAGCTCCTGCCTCCTGGTACCAGCCTTGTTCTGGCCCACGCAGGTATACAGTCCAGAGTCTTCCCCCTGGGTGGGGCTGAAGACCAGCTCCAGTCCGTCCTGGTAGACCCTGCCCTCTGAGGAGACGCGTTCCCCGCCCCGCTCCCACCACACATCGGGCTCCGGGTGGCCGCGAGGGGGGCGGCAGGACACCCTCTCCAGGGAGTTTGCCGAGAAGACCCGGGTCTGGCTGGGGCCCATCTCCTCAATCTCTGTAAGGGGTGGGAGGAAGTATTTGAAGTTATAGTCCATCATGACATCAGTAATAGAAAACAAAAACCATGAATTAAGACTGCAAAACAAATATCTTGTGTCCTAATCATGAAGGCAATGCAGTATACCACTCAACTGCAGAGTAGAACTGTTGACCATGCCATGCAAATCCAACTAAAAATTGTGCTGTTAGCGGGGAATAAACTTAATAAATGGCATTATACTGTGACAGGGTACAGTGAGTTAGACACAAAGTGAAGGTTTCAAACATGTGTCTTGAGACAGTGTATCAAAACTGTGCATGTCTGTGTGTGCTCCCTTACCTGCTAGGTTCACGGTGGCCTCCAGAGTGACAGGGAGTCCGCGGGGCCCTTTGGCTACACATTTGTAGAGCCCAGTGTTTCTGGGCTTCACCTGGGTTATGAGTAGGGAGCCATTGTTCAACATCACCAACCTAGGGAGGAAGAGAAAGAAACATCAAAACAAAAACACTGAACATTTTCTGGAAAGTTGGCCAACTCAGGAAAGAGGACTTGTTTGACATTTTCTGTATATTTTTACATTTTAAAAAGGACTCTTGGAAGAGATACTAATAAACAATTAAACATTAGTGGAATTCACCTCAATGTCGACATGCTTCCAAAACATTCATAAACAACATGCACACACACAGGCTTAGAGTGGATGTTTATAGTAGAAACAGTCATTCACATCTAGGAGACTGTACTTAGCCTTCACGCATCTGGTGTGTGTGTAATACATACATGTCTAACTCACTGAACCATGTCACAGTATAATGCCATTTATTAATTTTTATCCCTCGCTAATCTGCATCTTTAGCTGGATTTGAACAGCAGGGTCTAAATTAAATAAATAAATAAATAAATATATAGCCTGGCCAACCCTATTCCTGGAGAGCTACCCTCCTGCAGGTTTTCGCTCCAACTCTAATCTAGAGCGCCCAACTCTAATAATTAGCTGGTTGATAAACCGAGTCAGGTTAGGGGGGGGGGGGGGGGGGGGGGCTCTCCAGGAACAGGGTGTGAGAGTGTGAGAGAGATTACATGCACCTTAGCCAAATACATTTACACTCAGTTTTTCCTCACTCCTGAAATTTAATCATTGTAAAAATGTCATATCTTAGGTCAGTCAGGATCACCACTTTATTTTAGGAATGCGAAATGTCAGAATAATAGTCGAATTATTTAATTCAGCTTATATTTCTTTCATCACTTTCCCAGTAGGTCAGAAGTTTACATACACTAAAGTTGTTTTTGGTAGCATTGCTTAACTTGGGTCAAACGTTTTGGGTAACCTTCCACAATAAGTTGAGTGAATTTTGGCCCATTCCTCCTGACAGAGCTGGTGTAACTGACTCCAATACCTTGACTTTTTTATCCTTAAGCCATTTTGCCACAACTTTGGAAGTATGCTTGGGGTCATTGTCCATTTGGAAGACCCATTTGCGACCAAGCTTTAACTTTCTGACTGATGTCTTGAGAGGTTGCTTCAATATATCCATAATTTTCCTACCTCATGATGCCATCTATTTTGTGAAGTGCACCTCCTGCAGCAAAGCCTCCCCACAACATGATGTTGCCTCCCCATGCTTCACGGTTGGGTTGGTGTTCTCCGGCTTGCAAGCCTCCCCCTTTTTCCTCCAAACATAACGATGGTTATTATGGCCAAACAGTTCTATTTTTGTTTCATTAGACCAGAGGACATTTCTCCAAAAAGTACGATCTTTGTCCCCATGTGCAGTTACAAACCGTAGTCTGGCTTTTTTATGGCGGTTTTGGAGCAGTGGTTTCTTCCTTGCTAAGCAGCCTTTCAGGTTATGTCGATATAGGACTCGTTTTACTGTGGATATAGATACTTTTGTACCTGTTTCCTCCAGCATCTTCACAAGGTCCTTTGCTGATGTTCTGGGATTGATTTGCACTTTTCGCACGTTCATCTCTAGGAGACAGAACGAGTCTCCTTCCTGAGCGGTATGACGGCTGCGTAGTCTCATGGTGTTTATACTTGCATACTACTGTTTTTATAGATGAACGTTGTACCTTCAGGCATTTGGAAATTGCTCCCAAGGATGAACCAGATTTGTGGTCTACAATTATTTTTCTGACGTCTTGGCTGATTTCCCCATGATGTCAATCAAAGAGGCACGGAGTTTGAAGGTAGGCCTTGAAATACATCCACAGGTACACCTCCATTTGACTCCCCGAGCTGACAAGGTACAAATCTGTCGTTCTGCCCCTGAACAGGCAGTTAACCCACTGTTCCTAGGCCGTCATTGAAAATAAGAATTTGTTCTTAACTGACTTGCCTAGTTAAATAAAGGTTTAAAAAAAAATTACATTAAAAAAGAAGCTTCTGAAGCCATGACATCATTTTCTGGAATTTTCCAAGCTGTTTAAAGGCACAGTCAACTTAGTGCATGTAAACTTCTGACCCACTGGAATTGTGAATTATAAGTGAAATAATCTGTCTGTAAACAATTGTTGGATAAATTACTTGTGTCATGCACATAGTGGATGTCCTAACCGACTTGCCAAAACTATAGTTTGTTAACAAGAAATGTGTGAAGTGGTTGAAAAACGAGTTAATGACTCCAACCTAAGTGTACGTAAACTTACGACTTCAACTATATGTATGTGTATGTGTGTGTGTGTGTATGTAGTGCCAGTCAAAAGTTTGGACACCTACTCATTCAAGGGTATTCCTTCCTTTTTACTATTTTCTACATTGTAAATTAATAGTGATGATATCAAAACTATGAAATAACACATGGAATAATGTAGTAACCAGAAAAGTGTTATACAAATAAAAATATATTTTATATTTGAGATTCTTCAAAGCACTTGTTGGCTGCTTTTCCTTCACTCTGTGGTCTAACACATCCCAAACCATCCCAATTGGGTTGAGGTCAGGTGATTGTGGAGGGCAAGTCATCTGATGCAGCACTCATCACTCTCCTTGGTCAAATTACCCTTACACAGCCTGGAGGTGTGTTGCATCATTGTCCTGTTGAAAAACACATGACAGTCCCACTGAGCCCAAACATGATGGGATGGCGTATCGCTGCAGAATGCTGTGGTAGCAATGCTTGTTAAGTGTGCTTGAATTGTAAATAAATCACTGACAGTATCCCCCAGCAAAGCACACCCACACCTCCATGCTTCCCAGTGGGAACCACACATGCAGAAATCATCCGTTCAGCTACTCTGCGTCTCACAAAGACACGGTGGTTGAAACCAAAAATCTCTAATTTGGACTCATCAGACCAAAGCTCAGATTTCCTCCAGTCTAGTGTCCATTGCTCATGTTTCTTGGCAAGTCGACGCAGAGGGCAAATCACTTCTTATTGGTGTCCTTTAGTAGTGGTTTCCTCACAGCAATTCGACCATGAAGTCCTGATTCACGCAGTCTCCTCTGAACAGTTGATGTTGAGATGTGTCCTTTACTTGAACTCTGAAGCATTTATTTGGGCTGCAATTTCTGAGGCTGGTAACTAATGAACTGCAGCAGAGGTAACTCTGGGTCTTCCGTTCCTGTGGCTATCCTCATGAGAGCCAGCTTCATCATAGCGCTTGATGGTTTTTCAACTGCACCTGAAGAAACGTTCAAAGTTCTTAACTTCTCTAGGGTAGGGGGCAGCATTCTGAATTTTGGATAAAAAGCATGCCCAAATTAAACGGCCAGCTACTCGGGCCCAGAAGATATGATATGCATGTAGATTTGGATAGAAAACACTAACGTTTCCAAAACTGTTAAAATAGTGTCTGAGTATAACAGAACTGATTTGGCAGGCGAAAACCTGAGAAAAATCCATTCAGGAATTATTTTTCTTTTGGAGTTTTCTATTCAATGCCATTACAGTATACATTGACTTAGGACTCAATTTGCAGTTCCTATGCCTTCCACTAGATGTCAGTCTTTAGAAATTGTTTCAGGCTTGTATTCTTATAAATGAGGGAGTAAGACCAGTCTGAATGAGTGGAACAGAGCTTTTTCATGCGCAATCCTGAGAGAGTGCATTTCTTGTTTACCTTTTATATTGACGACGTTATTGTCCGGTTGAAATATTATAGATCATGTAGGCTAAAAAACAACCTGAGGATTGAATATAAACATCGTTTGACGTGTTTCTATGAACTTTACGGATACAATTTAGATTTTTTTGTCTGCGTTTGAGCCTGTGGATTACTGAAGATAACGTGCAAACAAAACTGAGGTTTTTGGATATAAAGAGACTTTACCAAACAAAAGGAACATTTATTGAGTAAATGAATGTCTTCTGAGTGCAAACATACGAAGATCATCAAAGGTAAGGGATTAATTTGATCTCTAACTCTGAGTTTTGTAACACTTCTGCTTGGCTGGTTACTGTTTGTAATAATTTGTCAACTGGGCAATGTTCTCAAATAATCGTACGGTATGCTTTCGCCGTAAAGCATTTTCAAAATCTGACACCGTGGTTGGATTCACAAGTTCATCTTTAAATCTATGTAAAATATGTTTTGTTTTCTGAATTTTTATAATGAGTATTTCTGTATTTGAAGCTTTGCAATCTCACTGGATGTTGGCCAGATGGGACTCTAGCGTCCCACATACCCTAGAGGGGTTAAATGTTCTGGATTGACTGACCTTCATGTCTTAAAGTAATGATGGACTGTCATTTCTCTTTGGTTATTTGAGCTGTTCTTGCCATAACATGGACTTGACATTTTACCAAACAGGGCTATCTTCTGTATACCACCCCTACTTTGTCACAACACAACTGATTGGCTCAAACGCATTAAGGAAAGAAATTCCACAAATTAATTGAAATCCATTCCAGGTGATACCCTCATGAAGCTGGTTGAGAGAACACCAAGAGTTTACAAAGCTGTCATCAAGGGTGGCTACTTTGAAGAATCTAAAATCTAATTTGTTTAACACTTTTTTTTGGTTAGTACATGAGTTCCATGTGTGCTATTTCATAGTTTTGATGTCTTCACTTATTCTACAAAGTAGAAAATAGTAAATAAAGAAAAACATTGGAATGTTGTCTTAGGTCTCTTTATGTAGTGTTGTCTCTTGTGAGGTCTTGTCCTAGATTTATATTTAATCCCAGCACCCATCCCCACAGGAGGCCTTTTGGTAGGCTGTCATTGTAAATAAGAATTTCCTAGTTAATAAAAGGTTCAATAAAATGAGTAGGTGTGTCCAAACTTTTGACACACACGAGAGAGAGAATATATAACATATATATATATATATATATATAACACACACCAGTCTCAACGTCAACAGTGAAAAGGCGACTCTGGGATGCTGGCCTTCTAGGCAGAGTTGCAAAGAAAAAGCAATATCTCAGACTGGCCAATAAAAGGAAAAAATTAAGATGGGCAAAAGAACACACACACTGGACAGAGGAACTCTGCCTAGAAGGCTAGCATCACGGAGTCGCCTCTTCACTGTTGAGTTGAGACTGGTGTTTTGCGGGTACTACTTAATGAAGATGCCAGTTGAGAACTTATGGAGGCGTCTGTTTCTTTAAATAGACACACTAATGTACTTGTCCTCTTGCTCAGTTGTGACCTGGGGCCTCCCACTCCTCTTTCTATTCTGGTTAGAGCCAGTTTGCGGTGTTCTGTGAAGGGAGTAGTACACAGCGTTGTACGAGATCTTCAGTTTCTTGGCCATTTCTCACATGGAATAGCCTTCATTTCTCAGAACAAGAATAGACTGACGAGTTTCAGAAGAATGTTCTTTGTTTCTGGACATTTTCAGCCTGTAATCGAAACTACAAATGCTGATGCTCCAGATACTCAACTAGTCTAAAGAAGGCCAGTTGTATTGCTTCTTTAAAATCAGGACAACAGTTTCCAGCTGTGCTAACATAATTGCAAAAGGGTGTTCTAATGATCAATTAGCCTTTTAAAATTATAAACTTGGATTAGCTAGCACAACGTGCCATTGGAACACAGGAGTGAAGGTTGCTGATAATGGGCCTCTGTACGCCTATGTATATCCTATGTAGATATAAAATAAAGAGCAGTTTCCAGCTACAATAGTCATTTACAACATGAACAATGTCTACACTGTATTTCTGATCAATTTGATGTTATTTTCATAGACATTCATTTTTTTTTGCTTTTCCTTTCAAAAACATTTCTATGTGACCCCAAACTTTTGAACAGTAGTGTATGTAGATAGATTTAAGCACACACACAAAAGTCTTACCGGGACTTGTTGGTGATTAGCTCGTCCTGATGGTACCACTCTTGGGTGGGAGGGGGCTCAGCAGTGAACAGGCAGTTAAGGAGGGCCTCCTCGTTCCTCATCACCACCAGGTCCTCAGGAATCACCACGGGACGAGGGAAACTTTTATCTATACAGAGGGTAAGGGTGTGAGTGTGTGGTATGAAGAGACTGTGAGAAAGAGGTATACAGCCCAAAGAGTACATAAGAAAGGTAAGAGACCGGTCAACAGGCTCTCTTCATCTCTGGCTTCTAGTCACAATGTTAATGTCGGTGGGGCTGGGTGTTGCTTTGCAATTAAACTATGGGGGGGGGGGGGGCTGCCATCCCTCCTCACCTCTTCTTTATTGAATCTTTGTCCATATACACACCTATGATATCGAGGGTGAAGTTGACATTGCTGCACACGTGCCCAGCTGGATTTTTGGCACAGCAATAGTAGAGGCCATTGTTGTCTGGGCTGGCACTGGGCAGGGTCAGAGTTCGCTCTTTGTTGTTGATCTGATGGCTCTTCTCCGGCAGGCGTACGCCGTCTCTGTACCAGTGGCATGTTGGTCTGGGGGAGGAAGACATGACTACTTAATATGCATGAGTGAGTTGGCACATAAGAATAAGTTGAGAGACTGATGAACGTTTTGAGGCCCCGTCAGGCCTTGTAAGGGCGTCAGAGTGCTTCAGTTCGGCCAGCTGAACGAGTATGCTCACATACTCTTAAAAAGATGTTCGCTTGAAAAAAGAAAAAAAAAAAGCAGCAAGTACCCCGTCTATTTTAATATGCATGAACTCTTCCGAAACAGTTTTGGGCAGGGGAGCATGCGGACACCTTAAGGCCGTGGTTGTGCTTCTCACCGTGGGTGTCCATCAATGTTGCACCGGAACGTCACAGGGGCAGAGCTCTCGATGTCCTGCTTTGATGCAGGATCTTTCAGGGTCACCCCACCACTCTCTAGCCCTGTGTGACAGATGGGGGGGGGGGGGGGGGGGGGGGAAGAGGTAGGTTGAGTGAGTGTTAACAAAAGACAGAAGGTAGAGGGCGAGCACACAAGGTGGGTTAATAAAAAGGAGGGGGAAAAAAGAAAAAGAAGGTGTCAAACCCCTCTTGCTGCTCATTTACACAAACAAACCAGCCATTCACACCTGGCCGGCTAACTTAGTGCCGGCTCCCAAAACGGCCCCTTTCCTGTCAGCTGACCTTCCTTGTTTTGTGACACGGCCAGCCAGACGCTGCAACTTCACAAGCGGTCCATCTTGGTAGAGGACATAAATGACACTTTTGTCCGCCCCGCACTCAAAATAACCTCTCACGCAGGCGTGATTTCGTTTTTCGGTCCGGCGGAAATAAGAGTTAGGAAAAGGAAAGCACTGGCTGGCTCTCGTAAGAGTCTTTATAAGTAAGAGGCAGCGTTTTCTTAGCACTTCAGGAGATGCATTTGATGGTTGTAGAGACACACATGGGAGGACAGACATATTGAGTTTCCATATGGAAGAATAAAACTCAATAAGTTTGAATCTATGGCTGCAAAGGCAACTGTCAATATTCAAAACAGGTAGGTCCTCATAAGGTCTAATATGGTGTTAATTGCTGTGCAGCCAAATCAGTGCATTTGGAAAAATTATTGCAGTAACATAATTATGCCTATCATTTGCTATTACACTGCCATCCATGCTTAGTGCTAGTTTGAGTCATATCAATATATGTGTATGAATTTAACAACTGCACCTCTTCTTACAGTATTTTGGTTATGAGATCTCAAAACACTGATAAGGGAAGGGCTTACATTGATGAGAAATAATGAAGTAAAATTAAGTAGCAATTAAGTAAACTCACATTTGATGTTGAAGGACGCCTCCGTGGAGCGCTCTTCTCCTCCCGTGGCATTGTTGGCGGCCAGGCACCGGAAGGTCCCGGCATCCAGCACCCGGTCCACATAGGTGAACTTGAGGTTGCCGCCCTCCCGAAAGCGGCGCTCCGTGTCATTCACCGCATCGCCGTTTTGCAGCCAGCTGTAACTCACGCCCTCCGCGTCGCTGACCTCGCAGCGTAACATGGCGCTCCGGCCGTGCAAGGCATCCTGGGACTTGGGCTCCTTGGTGAAGTGGAAGGAGGCGGCGTGAACGGTGAGAACTGAGGAGGATGAAAAGAGAAAGAGAGGAATTAGTCGTTATGCTCTTACGTGTTACGCTAAACCAAAAAGTATTCCGTTCACAAAGCCTGCATTTGATGCACATACTTATTCATCTTATTTTTCTTCCTTGAAAAGATCAAGTCAAAGACTACTTTCAGCCATCCGCACATCAACTCAGAAATCATAAAAAAAGGAAAGAGGACAGTGCTTTTCCCCTTCCACCGTCTCCCCTCGACACCCTTGGCTCTTTTGTCCACTGGCAGTAGACAGACAGACACCCAGGTGTGCTGCAGAGACAGATAGATACCCAGGTGTGCTGCAGACAGACAGACACCCAGGTGTGCTGCAGACAGACAGACACCCAGGTGAGCTGCAGACAGACAGACACCCAGGTGTGCTGCAGACAGACAGACACCCAGGTGTGCTGCAGACAGACAGACACCCAGGTGTGCTGCAGACAGACCATGGGCCCCAGCTTCTCTGGACATGGTTCATAACTCCTTGGCCCCCCTACCCTTGCTGAGTGACATGCCAGGTATGTACTCTCATCCCAAATAATAACCACGTCTCCTGCAAGACCATGAGTTTCCACTTGCATTGCTACATGCACAAATAAATACTGGCCAGGAGATTTGGGATGTTACTAAACACTCGGACAATTAACTTCAAAGTGGTTTGGATTATACAACACCACCCTAGGTGAGCTGTAAATAAGCAAAAACTATCCCTTTAAGGGTGCAGTATAAGCCATTAGAACACCCTACAGGACACAGCCATTCATTACATTAAACTATACTAGGTTGTCCTTGTTTAAAAGACATTCAAATGTCCAGATTCCAAATTGAGCGCAAATCAGACTTTTGCGCAAACAAAATAATAATAATAAATGCAACTCATTAATTTATGTGTATGGGAGATATGAGCAAAAATTCTAGTTACACAAGCAGATCAAGTCAAACTACTAGAATAATAAATGCTAGTAATACTAAGTATGAATATCAATGACGGATTTGTTTCACTCCCTCTGTCCCAGGCGTTGAATCGAGTGCCACTGATCCTCAGTGATTGGCAGGGCCTGTCTGGAACTCAGAGCTGCCCATTCATCCAGACAGACGACTGCATGAGACTGAGACGGCAGTCTGTCTCGCTCCAGTGACTGGTTACTGGGGCCCAGGCCGAGCAAAGGCCCATGCTGGGAGTGGACCAGTCTGCACTGGGAGTGGGAAATAAAGCCTCGGCTTTCCCATGGAGGGGGGGGTGGCACAAGTAGGCTACACTTATAATGAGCAAAGAGGATGAATGACTGGCACTCATCAACTGAGCTGAGTGTTTTTGTAGGTAGGCGGGCACTGTGCCATCACTCAGTTGACCCCCCCCCCCTCACTCCACCATGGAATGCATACCACCTTACTTTGGCATTTGGCCTCGGTTGGTGTACAGGTTGCTGTGTTTTACCAAGGGGGGGGGACGGGGGACAATAACTGATACTATATGTGTGTGTTTGAGTACTGAATCCATCATAGACTTATGAAACAAAATATAACTATCAACAATAACTGGCTATAACTGATACTATATCTGTGTGTTTGAGTACCGAATCCATATTATGTTCTGTTTCATAAGTCTATCAACAATAAAAATGTGCTGTGATCGTGACATACATGTGTGGAATCAAGAGACTGGTTGAAACAACAACAACTAAACAACTAAACAAGAATGTATCCTGAACAGTTAGAACCTAAACAGTTCAACTCCAATGTGGCTGCACCTGGTTTGGTCTCTTTTTAATACACACGGGGCACAATGTCAACACATCGCAGGTCGAGAGTGCATACCGGTGAAGGGGATGAGATGCGGAGTGGCATCTGCCCGGCTTCAAGAGGATGAGGTATTCATTCATACCCCTCAGCCTTGGATGAAATGGGACTCCTGGGTTACCCAGCAAATGTGAGACAGAGTAAAAAGTGTCTGAACATCCATGCATTTTAGTTAACCTTTTTTTAAATGAATACAGGTAAGTCAATTAAGAGAAAATGTTTATTTACAATGACGACCTGTCCAATGACCTCTTTGTTCTGGTGGGCTATCATGCTCCCCCTCTTTCCATCCAAAATTAAAAGCTCACAGCCTTGCTAGCTACACAACTCCAGTCAACTACACAACACTGTGTTCTCACTGCTTCTAGAGTAGTTATATCATTAGAAGTACCTAGTGAGAGTCTAATTGAGACTACAGGAAGGAGAGTAGCCCTTGGTGCCCAATAACAATGCCCCCAGGACTCGTCTCTTTGGCTCTGTACTAGCTCTCACACATCCTGTGGCCCACTAATAAATAAAAACACACACACACACACACACACACACACACACACACACACAGAGACTAGCTCTCTCCTCTACAGGGGAGGACACATTCCTAACTTAGCGCAGCCAGAGGGACAGGACAAGCCATTATCTGTGCCTGTTGCTGCTATGGAGACAGGATCCTCTCAGAGAATACTCTTGATTAAGAGGGTACCAAGACCCAGAAGAACTGAACAGACAAGAGAATAGGGAGTCATTGCTGCAATGTAGGCTATAGCTATGATGTCTACTCACACCTCCATTATTCAAAACTACAAGTCACAACAAGTATACAAACAGAGCCTGTTGGTGTCATTCAAGAACCATTGCAATTAATATACAAACCTAAATCTAGGCTATTCAATAAAGTATCTATTCTATTTAAAGATAGAGTTCAATGTGCTCCCTGTCCCAGACCTGCTGTTTTCAACTCCCTAGAGACAGCAGGAGCGGTAGAGATACTCTGAATAATTGGCTATGAAAAGCCAACTGACATTTAGTCCTGAGGTGCTGACCTGTTGCACCCTCGACAACCACTGTGATTATTATTATTTGACCCTGCTGGTCATCTATGAACATCTTGGCCATGTTCTGTTATAATCTCCAGAAGAGTACTGGCCAACCCTCATAGTCTGAGTTTTTCCTAGCCACCGTGCTTCTACACCTGCAATGCTTTCTGTTTAGGGTTTCTGTACAGCCTTTTGTGACATCAGCTGATGTAAATACATTTGATTGATTGATTGATTGATTGATTGATATATTCAGACATTCTCTCAGAAAACAAAAGAATAGTGACACTTTTATCATAAGCAGCCACAGAGAAACCTAGCCCCCCCCCCCCCCCCCCCCCCCCCCCCCACCACAGTTGGGCTTTTTCTTTCCCCGCATGAATATGCAGTGGACAGTTCAGGGGTTGTATGTGTACATCTTTCCTGCACTTTTTTCCACAGGAAAATAAACCGGCCTCCAGCGAGCGTCAGTCTGTTTGTCGCCTCTTCTGGGTGGACTCTGGGGAAATTTACTCGCCAAACAAATTGAACAAACAGACATGTGGTGACTCGCCATGTTGCACGGCATCAACTGTGCAGAGTGTAGCTAAACTAGGTCGTGAGGATGATGCCTCGAACATTTGTTTCATGTAAAGAATTGTTTGACCAGAGATGGTACATTTACCAGAGCATCATGATGAACCATTGGAGTCCAGTAGGCTTTATTTTATATTGAATTTCAAATCATGAGATTCTCTGAGATATCAGGAATGACAAGGGTCTTCCACATTTAAAAGTGTCTACAAAAATCAGTGTCTAGGTGAGGACCCTAGCCTCTGCAGAAATGCCTGGCACTGGCACATTCCAAACCTCTTCCTTGATTCCAGGGCAGGAATTTAAAGTGACAAAGGTGGCATTCATAGTTGCTGGAGCAGTGGAACTATACTAACCGAGTGGAAGCAAACCTGATTGGCTGAAACATGAACCACAAATGGAAGCTGTTGCTGCATAAAACGCTGTACATTAAATCACAACTGGGATCTGAGCGACAAACACAACCTACCTCCCAAGATCGAGCTAAAATCAATATTCATGTGAACCTGAAGACACAAATCGTGCACCAAGCAGGGAAGCAAATAAGGTGACCCGGAGCTTTAGGGCACTGGTCTTCCTCTTCCAGCTCGTATAGCGGTACCCTACTTGTCTCAAAGATCAACTTGGCTCTGTTCGTGCCAACAACAAAAAAAACTCATGTGGTTTCTCCCTCGCTCGCACAAAGGAGGGCTTTGATGCACAGCGGTCAATGACCCTTTGGTGTAAAGATACTAGGCCTGTGACTGGTTCCATTTGAAGATACCTACGAGGCTTCATTGCAGATGCACGGACCTCCCACCAAGCGCTATTGACTGTAGGCAGGGAAAGATGGGCACAGAAATATTTTAGGTTCCACAGAACGCTGTGGAACATGAAGACTGGGAGATACCACAATGGCAAACTGTAGAATAAAAATGAGAATGTTACCTTATATTTGTGGGCTTCCGCTGTGGTAACTTCAAACTGACCTATTTTGGTGCTATACATCAGGCGTAAGGATGACTCCATGGATGCGAGCAGACTCCCACTTAACAATTGTGTAGCGTTGATTTGGACCACCTGTCCACTAAAGGAGCCAAGTATTAAATTGAGCCATTAAAACAAAACCACTCTGTGAAATATGACCCACCACAAGGGGTGTCCATAAATGACAACAGCATTGTACGTACGCTTGCCATAACTTTTACTGAGGTGTGTTTCACCATACCCACGGTCCACAAGGCTGAGGAGCATCGTTATGCAGATACACAACAGTGGAAACTGGATCTCCCATTGTCCTCATCTCATCCACTTGAGACAACGCCATGGGAGCATGCAAAAAGCTATTTAAGTCATCAAGCTGCATGACTGTCAAGTGCAAGAAGGCAACATATTAAATCACATCACGTTCAGCTGCTGATTTCCCTGGGGTAACCTAATAGTCCAGAACGGCCTAATAGTCGGGCAAGGCAGTTGGGCCTGCGGTATCACACTGGGCCTGGACCCCTCAAACAAACAGCCATTTAAGGGGCGTTGCAGTCGAAGGGGGTAGGTAGGCGTTCACAAGGCCAATCAGAGGGTCTGGAACAGCAGGAAGTTGGAAGTTTATGCAGCTGCTCCCACGTTGAGGGACAGTGTCAAGCTGGACATGGCTAAACAGGTGCCCGCTCTGAAATGCCCCCAGATACTGAGATGAACCAGTTGGGCCTGCAGTCCATTGGGACAGTGCAGTAGGAGCAAGTCGCCCTCCGTTTAATATCACAGTCCAGAGTGACAGACAACAGGCAAAAGGGGAGACGGTGAATCCACTCTGATAAGGGCCACGATGCAGAGGTGCAGGGTACCGACTCACGTTCCTCAACCAGTCTGTCATGTAGGACGTGGAACTCATTTTAAAACATGAATATTAAGCATCTGCAATTAAAATTCAAACATAGTTCCTAATTTGACATCACTGTGCTCTTGTATGACATGACATTCCAAGAAAGACAGATTAACTAGTGAGCGAAGTTATTAAACTTTGAGTGATTTAATAGTACGCAAAAAAAAAATTATAAACCAGTGGCTATCTCCTGCACAAAGGCTGCGCAAGGATGTTGGTTGCCATTGCAGTGACTTGATCAGCTATGTAGCTAACTGTTGTAACTAGCTTACTGACATAAATGACACAAAAAGCTTGCATTGGTCAGTCTAAATTCCCCCTGAAGTTGTAGGCACGCAGACCCACAATTAAAAAGAACTGATATCAGAAATCAGTCCGCAGGATCAGCATGTTTCTCCCCGTAATCGTATCGTTGGGTCAGCTGAGCACAACAGCTGACTCGGGAGGCTACTGCAATGACTCGTGGCAGAAGAACAGCTGCTTCATGAAAACTCAATGGAAGCATCAGCTAGCACTACTAGCTACAGTAACTTGCTAACTAGCTTTTTTTGGAAGACAACATTGTGTGCAGTACTAGGTAGCTGGTTAGTTAGCAGCACCGTTTCAGTCAAAGATGATTTCAGGGACTGGCTCAGCTAACGTTGGGACAAATTTACGTTAGCTTTCGCACTTATAGTCAAAACCACTGCTAATTGAAGCACAATATTCCTTAGCTCACCAAAAAGAAAAATACATTTGTTTTAGCTTAGATTAATTCAGACAATTCTGATGTAGAAATTGAGTTCCGCAGACGATGTCACGTAAGGTAATATTTTCAACGTTATGGCAGCCAAACTAATTTTGATCTATCCCATTACCATTTACGAAGATACGAGACAGTTCAGGTGGAATCAACACGCCATCTGATGTAAGACAATGACACTGAGTAGGATGTTGCTTGAGGGATTTATCAGACACTGCTGTGTAAGACTACTTTTCCCCATACTAGGGTAAAAGGAAGTCAAGCGAGATTAGGATGAAGTAGGCATTGGAGTCAATTTAATCATAACTGCTAAATGTGTTTCCTGGATAAATTGACAATGACAATTTTCCACTCAAAAAGGAGGAGCACAGCAAAGAACAGCCCGGCAGTAGGATAGAATAGGGCGGGGCGATCTAGCCTAAAAATCAAAATCTTTTCAAACTTAAGGGCGATTCACAAGATATTTTGTTTATGTTCTCTAAATAAGCATTGTTGTACAATTAAAAAGGTAAAATACACCGCATTTCAAACAGTCAGCAATAATCTAATGAATTCACAGCGTGTGAAATTAGGCTAAATAATATAATTTCTCTAACTAGTTGCACCTGATTCTTTTTTTGCAATAATCACTGATCTGGCTTTCAAGTCTATGAAAATGCCCCTTTTTGTTCAAACATTTTACCAGAACAAATGCATAATGTACATTCACCAATAATGACAAACTTCTTGGAGCAGATATTACCATACAGAAAATTAACACAGGTTTCAATCTCTCAGGCAAAAGAACATGCTAGTGAGTAGCCGGTTAATGTTTATATTTAAAGTTTAGCTAACTTGAATCTATTTGTTCGCTAACAAGGCAGAACAGTTGAATTGTTACGAACACACCCTTCTGTCTGTCTCCCACTGTTTGAACAGCATGCTAGCCTGTCCACTGTGTTCAGATGTTAAAAATCAAGTGGCCTACCTTATTTCTCAGAATGAAAACGAGTTGCCAATTCATTATATCAATTATGTTTGAATTCTTACTGCACATTTAAAATAAAAAGACCACACAGCTAACATAAGTCTGTAGCTAACATGCCGCAATGCCATGCGACAAACTGAGCATTCATTTTCCAGAATCAATGTTCACTGATACTCCTGTTTCAGTAGTGTCTGCTCTGCGTGCAATTTGAGTAGTTGAAACATTTAAAAAAAGGTATCGTTAGAAAGGTTAACTTCTTTATTGCAGTAAAATGTCTCAATGTGTTTCAGTGTCCATTTGACAGATTCTGTTGGACCAAACCTCAAATTGCGAGTTGACACTGCTTGTCAGAGGAAGAAGTGTTCTCTCAACTTTGTTGGTGTGGCAGGGGGAGGGGCTTGGTGTGTGTGGAAACAGAGAGGAAAAGGCGAAGCGAGAGGTTTCACTCTTGCCCAAATCCTGTCCAGAATAAGCTTGGTCGCAAGGCTTACAGCGAAGGAGACCAAAAAGACAACATGAGAACAAGCAGACAAACGCTCATAAAAAGGATATAGAAAATAACTTCATGCGATTCAAACATCTGGAATATTGCAGAAAAACATTCATTGGAATTAATTCGATATAAGAAACCAGACCTAGGATGGGTTTGCATTGCAGCTGTTCTCTTCTGTCCTGTCATCACAGAGAGCATGGCATGCGATTGTATCAGAGGCCGATGAGACTAAATCCTTGGTGAACCGTTCCCTTCATTTAACGCAGGGGCCCAGCTGTGAGATGGATACCCATCTGTGGCCAAAACATTTATATGAGAATCCCCTGCCCCTTCACTGAACATACAAGGGACAAAACAGCTGGAGGGGGGTGGGCGCAGAGATGAGTGGGAGCTTACTATGGCCATACATGGTCATTTTCTTGATGGAGATTATGACAGTAAAAAAAAAAATGTAATTACATGACACGACTTAGACAAATACTACAGAAAAGACTAACTGATTAAACCACCTATATACAGTATTAGAATACATTTTTCTGTACTGTACTACATTGTACTCTACTCTATTTAGCCGACTAAACAACGATGTACGATGGAGTTGAGCGGCGACTAGTGTGTGGGCAAACTGCAGCAGTATCACATGAATTGTCCTGTGTAAAAGCGGGATATTCTTTGGGTGCTGAAATGTGCAGTTATACTCCACTGAGCTACCCAAACTTGTGAAATATAGGTTCATATTTGGTCCTGGTCGACTGACCAAATGTAAACTACTTTTCAACATCCATAGACGTCTGATGTCGGTCAGTGCGTTAGGTTGCTTGTTACAGTGGGCTCGTGGGTAGAGGTCAGTAAGAGCTGGGAGAGGTGACATTAACTGGAGCGAGACAGAGCGAGAGGTTGTCCAGACTCAGCCTGTTAACACTCTTGGTTTGACCATGAGACAGACAAAGCTGTTCTGAGCTGAACATGACAGTGGAAGGGAGGACAGTAGCAGGTGACCCAACTGTGATGTGACTATTATGATTTCCCATTGTAGCAATTTGGTAAAAGAATTACGAGTTATATTCACTTAATAATTCAAGTAAATTTGATATCAGTAAAATCACTATAACTGAAAATCGGTAGGTCTACCATTACCTATTATTTTGTGAACTTTCATTATCCTCCCTCATGAGGGAGAGACATTTTAAAATATATGTCGCTTTTTGGTTACGGAATTAAGAGGCACAAGGCAATATATTTTTTTAACTCATAAACAATTCCTCCAAAAACCAAATATTAAAAAGGTTGATATTATTTGGCAGGGGTTTTGATGCATTTCTGATTAGACCTTTTCCTTGTAGATTTTAACATTTTCTGATTCAGAAATCAAAGCCTTTACTTATGCCTAATTTGATATGCTCCTGGAGAAGAAAATAAAAGCTTTGTCTACCTCGATTTTTAAGAGTCCAGAGCCAAGTTTCCGGCCCTGGAAGAGTCAGGGGTTCAGCCACTTTTCTCATGTGAGCCTTGGGGCTTTCATTTTACTGTTGGCTAACTGTCCTTGAAGGTGATAAAGTAGCCTACTCTCTGTTTTCGGGGCGGAAATAACAATTGATGCACCAAAGCCAGGTTACAACCCATGACATCTCAACTATGCCCCCTCATCCACCGTGGTATGGCATCTGCCGCAGGCAGCTCAGACTTGGAAGTCTATCCAGAGTATGTGTTTTCGATTAGCTGTCCCCTGTGGGTGGGGGTGGGGGGGTCATCCTCTCCACCCCCTGCTTCACCCCCTCCACACCTGCCAGTTGGCAGTGTTGACCTCATGCTGTGAGAAGTGCAAGCGACTGATGCGTACCGCAGAAAGCGTGGGGCCCCTGACAAACAAACAATACCCCTACAGCACACAAGGAGGGACAAAATACAATAAACATTAAGGGAGGCCAACAGCAGAGGATGTTGAAATGTTTAGGAGACGAGGCTTGGGACGTTCACAGTTGTGCAACCCAGCAGTTTTTTTAGACCTCATATGTTGATAGTGTTGGCATAGTAACCAAGTAATTATTTCTTCTCACAAACTAAATTGGCGGGAAGGGGCAATGTGTGTAGTGCTGAAGGTTAGTCTATCCTCCACAGTAAATTCCACACGCTTCTCTTTATAGTACATAAAATCTAAAAAGCCTTTGGTGCTCTGGGAATGTTGTGGCATTTCTAAATTCGCTTCTGGAAATAGATGGCGCTTAATGAAAAGCATATGGACTTCAATTTAATTACACAAATTCTGATCTCATAACAAGAACCACTTGTTCTCTCTGCATAGCACTCAGGAGAGTCACCATGCAACTCCATATTGGTTCCAGGCAGGTCAACAGACTAAAACAAATCTCTCCAGACAGCCCTTGAGAGGACCGGAAAGGGTCAATACGCAGCGAAGGGCAAAAATCTGGCAAAACATCTAGCAATAAATATTGTTTTACCACAGAGGGACTCAAAAAAAGGTACCAGCACTCATGTCCCTAGTTCTTCAAACGGTTCAGACTGAGCTTGTTCTTGGGTGGCGAAGTGTAAAAACATCTCTTCTCCCCTGCTCGTGACCTCTCTGCCCTGGATTCAGTCTGTGTGGGTTTCCCTTGATGATTGGATCCTGTGGCTTTTGAGCAGCCTTTGGTGTACCTCATCATGTTCAACGAGAGCCGTGCATAGTTGTGATTGGCTCTGTCAGACAGGGTTCTTTTCACCTGGGAGTTTCGCTGTCCATTTCACATGCCGTCGTCATTTTAGAGGAGCATGAAGGGATGGCACGGACATAAACAGTTGGACCACTACTTTTGTGTATACTTTATACACTGCGTCAGCAATTACTCTTATGTCATTACTTATCATTTGGCACAAAACCCAAGCAGTTCTGGGAGTGTGTTATTCAGGGTTTACATGCAAGTATTTTGAAGAAGATTTTTTAAAAGCATATATATATATATATATCTGCAAATATTCTTATCAAAAAGCCATAATCAGTCCTCAATAAATTGTGAAATCCCTCTCTAAAAATGGGAAAGAAATGCAGCCAAATCTCTATGTGGAATTGTGAATGACAATCTGCCTGGCTTTCCTAGTGTACTTTACAACATGGAAACACTCCTCTCCCAGTCAGCAGCACTGAGGTTTGCCAGGGTTACAGGGCTATGCACCTTGACTGATATGGTGCTAATGGCTCTTATTCGGCTGAAAGACAAGCCTAGGTCCTAGCTTTGGCAGAAAGGCATGTCTAAAAAAAGTGACATTTTGATTCATCTAGAAAGTGGCAATGAAGGGTGTGCAACGGCAAACATTTAAGTTTGACCTCATGCCCAACAGACTACTTCATTTCATCCTTCTCCGTTAAACGTAAAGACAATGGAATCATTCAACAATTGGGTCATCAAAGTTATTCTGCAACGGATGACTCACACCGTCTTTGGGATTTATCTTCCACACAATCGTCCATTTTTAATCCGTTGCAACCAGTGAAAGCTGTTGATTTCAACCCAACATTTCCTGGCCACACAAAGGAAATTGGAGCCGTTTTTCCATCAAGGAGTGAAAAAGGGGATACATTTTTCTTTTTTTAAATAAGCACCTAAGTACGCCAGAGTAACAGATCCACACACAGATGTAGTTTCCTAATTGGTTCTAAAGAACGTCCAATTTAGCAAAAAAACAAAAACAATAATTAAACCAAATGCTTTGAAATGTTTAAAAACACATACTACCATGAGTCTGGAGACCACATAGTTCTGAGCTTTGTTGTTGAACAGTTCATCATTAGACACTTCAAAACAGACCAATTTTTCCCACCATTTTGTTCAGGCCATTCCTGGCTGACACTCCATATCAGATAACTTGACATCTTATGAGCCGAATCTCTTCCTCCTTGCCAAGGCCCTTGCTATTTCTCTGCCGGCGAGCAATCTCACGACGGGTGGCATGGTTTACACAGGCATTCATTTCAAACATCTGCCAGGCTGTCATTTTAGGAGCTCATTAAGGGCTATCAGATCAAACGTCAGTTGTGTCCGCCGCTGGCATCGTCTTTGTGCACAGGGTTGGGCCCCAAATACGGAGGCCATTGTGGAAACTAATGACAAGCACCTCGGTTACAACATGCCTTGGCACGACCCGGCTGGGTTGACCCAGGGTAGATTTACTCAACAAGCAAATAAAGTTGCATCAATCATCCTATGAGTTGGGCATCAACCATATCAGAGGACTCAATTATAAAATGTTACCTTTACACCCACCTGCCCATGTAATTTTGAAACCTTTGACAGTGTAAATAGTGTCACTGCAGTTTTGCTTTAAATACTGTGCAGTTAACAGTTACTCATCTAAACTGTGAATCTCCACTGTTACATTTAAAATTGTGCATATTTCATTGGTGTGTATGTGTGTGACGTTGCATAGAGGTTGAGGTCTTATTTTTACACTTCTAATAATAGTACGACAAATCTTTAAACATCAACCCCCCTCTCTAATAAATGCCCTATATATCAGGGCTGACCGCTAACACCATTTGCTTTGGCTGACTAAAGGGCAATAGTGGTGAGATTTATTATTTCTACCCCCCCCCAAAAAAAAAACTCCTTCAAAAACATATTTTCCAGATCTTAAAGTTCAGCTGTAATAAACACTTGTGTGCCTGATCAAACTGCAGCTGCCAGAGGTGTGCCAAAAGAGAATAGTGATGGTTACCCCTGACATTTAACGGCACAGTCCCAAAGACCCACGAGACCTCAGAGGAGTTCGACAAGAGAGAAGAACATGCCATCACACCCAATCCAGAATGTGTTGCATGAAAACAGCTGCTTATCCTCCATCCTCACATGTGTCATAGACCAGAGTGACCCTCTCTTTCATACGAGTAGTTGCCATTGCTTTAACAAGACACACACACAGTAGGAACAGATGGTAGTATAGGAAATAAGGACTGGGTTTTGCTCGAACCAGCAAATTTGTACAAGCTCTGAAAGTACGACACAAATTGGATGAAATGTTGGAAATAAGATTAGAATACTATAGGCATAATTCAATGTTTCAGAAAATAATGCACTTCCATTGCTGCAAATGGTGATTGAGCTTATTGTATGTGTTTGGTTATTCTCACTTCCTCATCTCTGCGATATAGCCGGCTGTAGCATCCCCTATGCCCTGTGTGATATAGCCTTATGTGGCGTGGCGTTGCCTATGTCCTGTGTGGGCGCTGTTGGTTTACGAGAGTTCACTCAACTTACAAATATACCTCACGTGAAAGGTAATACAACCAAGAAAATAATCTATACTAGCGTCAGCAGCCAAAACACTGGCTGTGTAGCAAAGTAAACAAACCTAAATATTAGATCGCCGGCTCTCCAGGTACATAGACCACTCTCCAAATAACTATAAAACAAGTTACATTTGTAATCAATGTGAACTATTCCTCTAACTGAAACCTTCTTGGAAGCAGGCCATATTCCAGTACTTAAAGGCAAAGGATGTTTCACATTATACACTGTAGATCTTAATCGCGACACAGGACCATCTTGTCAGGGGAAAAGGGCTCACAAAAGTATCTGAAGACATTTTTATTTCCCCCTCTGAAGCCCCAGAAATCAAAATGGTGATATTTCAAACAATACACAGAGCCTTGCATTTAAAAACAGTCCAATAAGACTGGGGGCTCTTTTCCACTTAATTATAGTATGAAAACCACACTACAGCATAGCATGCTTCTCAGTCATCTTAGTTTAGAATAAACAAAAATGTGAGTCCAAATCAGAGCAAAGGGACTTGTCAGGTGAAATGATACTACTTCTGTCTTTGCAATTACAGTGAGTGCTTCTAAAGTATTTTTCCCAGACCAATCCTGATTTCCATAACAATGGAAGGAGATGGTCCCCCTCGAGTTCTAAAGATCAAGCAGGCCCCTCAACTACCTGTGAAGTCTCTTGTCAGGCTGCTTTTATCTCCTGGGTTTCCATGCAAATGTAGTCCCATTTCCTCCAGAGACCCTGAGGCCAACACCCCAACACACTTTTTCTCCATGTCTCCAAAAAGATACAAATCCATTCCCTGACTGTTTCTCCACACTTCCACTTACCTACAAGATAAAAAATATATATATACTGTAGTCATACATTGGGGCATTGTGGAAGGACCAAAGCAAAAGCATTGAGCTGGAGCCATGTCACTTCTTTGCACAAGCTTACCTTAAATTTTTACAGGCGTCTTTAGCCTGCAGCATAGCTAAATTACCCTTCTACACGCTGTACTACAGTATTTGCCTTACCAACATATCCATAGGATCCTATAATTCAGTTATAGGATCTCTATGAACATATCCTTCCTGACAATCAGCCTGTGCTGCCCAATTAGAATTGGAACTTCTGAGATGATTGGAAAATGTTTGAGCAGTAAGAACACCTGCTCTCCATGACAGACTGATCAGGTGAGCCTGGGTGAAAGCTATGATTCCTTATTGATGTCACTTGTAAAATCCACCTCAATCAGTGTCGATGAAGTGAAGAAGATTTTTAAGCATGGAGACAATTGAGACATGGATTGGGTATATGTGCCGTTCAGAGGGTGAAAGGGCAAGACAAAAGTGCTTTTGAACGGGGTACGTGCACCGGTTTGTCTCAATAACTGCAATGCTGCTGGGTTTTTCATGCTCAACATTTTCCTGTGAGTATCAAAAATGCACCCTCACCCAAAGGACATCCAGCCAACTTGACACAACGGTAGGAAACATTGGAGTCAACATGGGCCAGCATCCCTATGAAAAGCTTGACACCTTGTAGAGTCCATGCCCCAACAAATTGAGGCTGTTATGAGGGAAAGAGGGGTGCAACTCAATATTAGTTAGGTGTTCTTAATATTTTGTACACTCACTGTAGGCCAGTCACTTCCCCCACTCTCTTCAGCCCAGGTCTGGCTATATTTTATGAAAGAGCCTGTTGAATCAAGCTGAGCAGTAGGGAAACTTCTGAAGTCAGGTCATGCAAACATGAATTTTGCAGACAACCAATATTGATAATTATTCTGCCTTCTGCCCAAAAACAGTTTTTAGTCGTGGTCCTGTTATGAGCTCTACTAAGCTCAAATGACATACTGTAAAATGCATATTGTTATGGAAATAGCAGCATTACCATGTGTGGCATTGGAAGACAGTTCTTTGTATGCCCTACAATGCTGTCAAGTCAAAGACCAATGCTCAAGGGGATAGAATATTTGGTCATGACATTATCTAAACTAACCAACTGGACATTAAAAAAATATAGATTTTCACTGAGTTTTTTGGGGAGTGGGTGACAACGAGCTTACTGCCGTTAAATATTACACTATCCTTTCGTAGAATAAAAGGGTTACATTTTTAACGTTGTCTTGGTTTTTTGTTTCAACTTGTTTGTGGGCACTTACAACTTGGGTTATTGGATAACGTACTATACTCTAGTCACCAACATTTTTCTGAAATAAAGCTAGTTTGTTACATTGAAGTAGTAGTCTCTAGTATAGAGTATTGTACCGAGCGATAAGCACACTTTCAGATAACTTAACATGTATAACACCCGGCGGGCTTGTGGCCACTTGGTGTCTACTTACCTTTGGTGAAAATAAGAAAGAGAGTCGTGGTGTGTATGGTCGGCATGACTCCTTGTCTACGCCTATTCGCCGAGTTCAGGTTACTCTCTTTGAAACCATTATTTTCTGTGGACGGTAACTCCATAATAGAACTCCAGCAAAGTAAGCCACAACTAAGTTAAATCATTCGCACAAGAAAACGACCCCCAAAACCAAGGGAAGTCAGCGCGAAAACCTGAACTATCAGCGTTTCACAAGACCTCTGAAAAGTACTCCAACGAGAAACGACTGCTTTGTCTAGTGGTCGTCCGATGATACGACTGTTGCACGATCAATTTGTAAATGTGAAGACGTGGGCCCTATTCCTTTATTTCAAATAATGGCAAAAAGAAAGAAAGCTGCCTACATAAAATTACTTCGACACTATTGAATGAAAGTAGCCTTTTTATTTTACTCTCCCCTTCGCTCCCACATTGGATGAGAAGCTTCCGGTGTTTGGAGAAGAGAGGGAGGGGATGGTGGGCACTAAATAATTATTTTTTTTAAAGGTAGCGTTAGTAGGCCAAACGTGTTTGCACTTTTCTATGCAAACATTTTATTTTTATTTTATTTTACCAGGTAAATTGACTGAGAACACATTCTCATTTACAGCAACAACCTGGGGAATAGTTACAGGGGAGAGGAGGGGGGATGTATTTGATTTGGTTCCCTTTTAGTCCTCATTTGGACTAATCTTCCAAGAGTCCATTAAAAAACTATTTGTAATATGATCACATTTTTCACACACTGTTACAAACATACATAATAGACTCTAACATAAATACTCTAACAGTCTAAAATAGATAGACTGATAGATTGATTCTTCATCTACCATAGTCAAGCACAACTTTCCTATGTATTATATTTAAATGGTTTTAAAGCATTGTTTCAATTTATATATAGAAAGGTTTCTGGTTTGCTCAGTTAAATTATTACATTTCTTTATTGCTCTTGATTTGATTTGATTTGTGGCAGAGTAAGCGGTTTGAACAATTGCATTAGTGTGCTGCATAATGTACTGGCAAAAATGTAGTTATTTGGATACATTCTTCAAATAGTGTTTGTGCCACTGCTGTTATTAACGTGTCAATATTGCATTAATAGTTTATGATAAGATTGAAGACAGTCTTCCTTGTCCTTCATCATAGTCTAAACCATTTGATCAAGACGTTTACACAGACAGAGTATGATTAGCTCGGTTTCAAGGGTGTTTATTAAATAATAAATCAAAAGAAAAGGATCGGTCTCCCCCATGAGACCCTCTCTGGGATACTGTCTTCTGGGCTCCGTCTTGCTGTATCCTGCCGGGCACACAAACTCAACTCCCTCGTCTTAGCTCGGGCACCGTCTCCAACTACACGGAAGTCAACTTACTTCCCCCAGTCCCGTCTCCAACTACACGGAAGTCAACTTACTTCCCCCAGTCCGCAGCATCTGTTTGAGCATTTTTTTTAAAGCGCTTGACGAGTCCAACCGTCTGCGGGTGAAAAACGGAGGTCCGGATCTGCTTGATCTGCAGGAGGGCACACAACTCTTTCATGAGGCGGGACATAAACGCTGTACCTTGGTCTGTCAAGATCTCGTTCGGGATGCCCACCCAGTGAAAGAGGTGGAACAGCTCCCGGGCGATTCCCTTGGATACCAACCGCCCGTAGGGGAATGGCCTCGGGATACCGGGTGGCATAATCTACTATCACCAGGATGTACCTGTGTCCTCATGCTGTTTTTAACCAGGGGTCCCACTATGTCCAT
The DNA here is from genome assembly GCF_002021735.2 of Oncorhynchus kisutch. Classification (NCBI taxonomy): domain Eukaryota; kingdom Metazoa; phylum Chordata; class Actinopteri; order Salmoniformes; family Salmonidae; genus Oncorhynchus; species Oncorhynchus kisutch. The sequence goes on along the minus strand of NC_034193.2, from coordinate 37,408,685 downwards.
GGCGATGTATTCAAAGGGCACCCTGATGATCGGTAGGGGGACCAATGGGCTTTGGAAGTGGGCTTTCAGGGTTGTGAGTTGACACTCCGGGCAGCTGCGACAGTAGTCTTCCACGGCCCTCCTCATCCCGGGCCAGTGGAACCGGCCGGCTCGTACCTTCTTCCTCAACTCGTGCCCCCATAGGGCCGTGAATAGCGGACAATCCTGTCCCCCTAGGAGAGGTACCGGCAACTCTGGCACTGCACCCACCATCATCTGGCAGCTCCCTTGTGGCTTCACGAGGTTGATCCATACGGTTGGATACCGCTTTGAGTCACCGTGAACACAGGAAATGGACATCTCCCTACCCCTTTCGGTCTCCTGGTTCAACAGGCTTGTGGTTACGAGTGTAACCATACTTCCCGAGTCCAATAGTGCTGATTGATTCGGGGTGCACCCAACAGGAGGTGACATAGTTCACGGCGTGACCCACCTCGCCTCTGGGGCTAGCTGATGGCATCGACTCCTCTCAAGCCGGGCATTTCCAGGCAATGTGCCCCCGGGTGCCACACTCAAAACACCTCCTTTGGTTTCCATCTACCTGGGGTCGTCGGTGACGGGTCGGCCCTACCCCAGCCGTTTCTCTACGGGTTTGTGGTCCTTTGGCCCTGCCGACTGTCGGGTTCAGAGTACACCGCGGTGGGGCTGTCCTTCTGTCCCCTCGGACGGGTCGCTGACTCGTCCCGGGTCCCATTAAGCAGGGTCTGAGTGTTATGATGCGTCTCCACTGCTTCCAGGAGGCCCTCCAAGGTCTGAGGCGCACATAGATTCGCTGCCCTCTTCATGTCGTGGGGTAGCGCCCGTAAGAAGCGATCCAGGACCACTTTGTCGAGGATGGAGAGGGTGGATACGTCAGTTAGGAGCCATGCCCTGGTGACGCGCAGTAGGTCGCTCATCTGCTCGGGGGGATGCGTCGGCTACGAACCTCCAGTCGTGGAACTGTTGAGCCAGGCTGTACCCATAGCGGCTGAGTATCTCCTGTTTGAGCCCGTCGTAATTAGCCACCTGTTCGTCGTTCAGGTCCCAATACTCCTTTGGGCATTCCCAGAGAGGAACGGGGCCAGCAGACTGGCCCACTTCGGCCTTGGCCATCCTTCCCGTAGAGCCGCCCGTTCAAATGTACAGAGGTAGGTCTCGACATCATCGTCTTCCGTTAGTTGGTTGGGAAGTGATTCAGGACGCTCCTCCTTGCAGCTTCCCAACATTTTGTAATCGCTGTTCCTCCAGCGTTGGTTCCTGAAACGACTGTTGTGCTTGTTGGGCCCGGACGAATGGAGCTATCAACTTGTCCAGGCTGATGCTGTGTAAATGTCAACCCTGATCTGACCATGTTATCAGATTGCCCGCATTCTCCACCACTTGTGGCAGGCCAGGGGGTTTGGTCAAGACATTTACACAGATCAGACATGGACAGAGTATGATTAGCTCGGTTTCAAGGATGTTTATGAAATAATAAATCAAAAGAAAACGATCAGTCTCCCCCATGAGACCCTCTCTGGGATACCGTCTTCTGGGCTCCGTCTTGTTGTATCCTGTCGGGCACACAAACTCAACACCCTCGTCTTAGCTCGGGCACTGTCTCCAACTGCACGGAAGTCACCTTACTTCCCCCAGTCCTCTCCTGTGTGCTGCCCTTCTGGTAGCTTTATGGGGCTTGTACAGCTGGTGAGCAACCAGCCCTTGATTGCTCACAAACTCCCCAATCAGGCTCAATTAGTCCTGGGCGGAGAGCTCGTCGAGACCTGGCAGATGGAGCGATCGCCTCGTTATGTATACTCCGTCTGTCAATAGGCCTCGACGAGTCTCCCGCCGGTGGCTGACCTGCTGTACGCCACACTCTACATCAAAATGTTATTTTGCCTATTTCTCTTTTCTGTCTGGATAACACATAGATGGTGGACAATCTATTCCTGATATTTACTGAATGTCTGTCTCTTACCAACTGAAGACCTTTGTGTGATGAAACAGGCAGGGAGCAGGTCTCGAACACTCAACCTTCTAATCCGAAGTCCAGCGCGCTATCGACTGTGCCCCAAAAGCATGCTCGAGCGGCAGAGTCAATATCCACGCTTATAAACCCAGGGTCGTTCCACTACACCCTGATATTTTCCAAATCTACTTGTAGAGCTTGCTGTACATGTTGAACCGATTGTCTTGCTGTATAAATTGTAGTATTATCTGCAAATCTAGTAGCTTGAGTTTCAGATAAGGCATAAGGAAGGTCGTTGGTATATATTAAGTAAAGAAGTGGCCCAAGGCAGCTGCCTTGCGGTATTCCAGGGTTTAAAGCATGAGGGGAAGAAAATGAACCATTGACATAGGTGGACTGTTTCCTGTCAGTTTTATATGACTGTACCCAATTCAGTGCTACCTCCTTAACCATAATGCATTAATTTTGTCAAAATTATTTCATGATCCACTAAATCAAATGCTGCACTAAAATCAAAAAATTGTACACCCGCAAACCTGCCATCATCCATAGCATTGAGCCACTGGTCAGTCATGTCAACCAATGCAGTGGTAGTGGAATGTGTTTTGTGTCACGCTCTGGCCATGGAGAGGCTTTTTATTCTCTATTTTGGTTAGGCCAGGGTGTGACTAGGATGGGCATTCTATGTTCTTTTTTCTATGTTTTTGTATTTCTTTGTTTTTGGCCGGGTATGGTTCTCAATCAGGGACAGCTGTCTGTCGTTGTCTCTGATTGAGAACCATACTTAGGTAGCTCTTGCCCACATGGGTTTTGTGGGTAGTGATTTTCTGTTTAGTGTGTTTTGCACCTGACGGAGCTGTTTTGGTTGTTTCTTTTGTTCCTTGTTGTATTTAGTGTTCAGTTTATTAAAATAATGATGAACACTTACCACGCTGCATCTTGGTCCTCACCTTCTCCCACCTACGACAGCCGTTACATTTTGCGATAAGCATGCTGATTGGCTGTAATCAGATCATTCTTAACCATGTTGTCCCATATTTGTCTATTCACAATTACCCTCCAATATCTTACTGAGTGCAGGGCGTAGACTAAATGGTCGACTATTGGCCGGAGTAATGGGTTCTTTGCTGTCTTTCGGAATAGAACACAGTTTCGCATGCTTCCATACATTTGCAAACATCCCCTTTTCCACTGACCATTTACATATTTATTTCAGTGGAGCTGCAATCTATGGGGCAGCATAGCGAAGTAAAAAATTGTCCATAAGGTCATAACCTGTACATTTACCATCAGGTAATGACTTCAATAGTTTTAACACCACCTCTACTGACACCATTTGTAGACTAAAAGAGCAGGTCTTGTTGCTCATAATATGATCATCAATCCATTGGACAATAGCTTGTTTGGAAGAATGTATGTTTACATTATCACTCAGTAAATACATTTTCTTTGTAAAAAAATTGGCAAAATTATTGGCAATATCAGCTGGTTTTGTTATTGTTCTCCCGCCAACCTCCACACTAGATGGGCATGATGAGATAGATCTACAAGTAAGCCCTTAACTCTATTCCACACATTTTAAGAATGATTTTTACAATCAATAAAAGCATTTTTGTAAAATAACATTTTTTTTTTCTTAAGATTTAATTTATCTGCATAATTACGCAATGTTCTATAATTCTGAACATCAGTTTCTAGTTTAGATTTGGCTGCTAAGACTTTTGCCATATTTCTTTGAGAAAAAGCCTCACCCAGTTCATCATCACTCCATAGAGATGGACGAGCCCCGACTGTCCTCTTTCTTACTGGGGCATGATGGTCCATTACCTCAGTGAGAACATCAATAAAACATTCTGTTGTGTGATTTCAATCATCCTCTTGATAAATCAGCTCCCAGGGTACAGTAGCCAAATAATTTTGAAATAGCTCATGATTAAAGGTTTTACAATTTCTCTTGACCATAATCCTTGAGGGTTTCTTTGGAACCTTGGTGTTCATGGTTATGGTCACAATATTATGGCACTGATCTGGCTTTTAAGCATTGCAATGGTATATTACAGAAGATCAGATCAATGCATGTGTCTGAACGATGACCCATCTTAATTGATGATCTAGTAGTATCCTTAATCATTTGTTTCACAGTTCTCAGCATATCTCATCAATTTAGTTATATTTGAATGAATTTATATTGAAATCACCCAAGATAAACACATCTCTGTTACTATCTGTGGCCTGGTCAACCCCAGTGCATAATTCATCCAGATAGGACACCTTAGAGCTAGGACGTCTATACACACATCCTACCAATATGGGTGCCTGGTGAGGCAGATGTATAGTGTCCCAAGATGGCATAGCAGTTCAGACGTCTTTTGTCCTCGTCTTGTCGTGTCCCATATATATATATTTACAACTTTTTTTCACCTACATTTTTTAAATTTTCCATCAACTCCTCTTCAAAACACTCTCCTGCAACCCGCCTCACCAATTTATATTTATAAAAAGACTTATTTACCTCAAATCTGTAATCCTGCCAGAAGCTAGCCAGGAGCTAGCCAGAAGCTAATCCAGAAGCTAATCGGAAGCTAGTTCAGAAGCTAGTTAGCTTCTTTACTGGCAAATCGTTAGTATTCAGCTAACCACGGTTTGTGGTCATCAGCTATCCTTTAGCTCAAATCTATCGCCAGTTTTGTACGGCTCAGCGCAGCGCGGCTCGGAACGGAACATACTGGACCAATTTTTCTCTCCATGTCCCTGGATTTCAACCGCTCTCTGGACATTCATACCTGGATCTCACAGCTAGCTAGCTGCTATCCATGTGACTATCGGCTTTCGTCGATTCCGGAGCAAACATCAATTATTCTGGAGCTAGCCAGCTCCATCAATCACTCCTGAGTTCCATCAATCACTCCTGGGCTGCAGTCACCTATCCGGACCCGTTTTGCTGCCTACGCGGAGCCCCACCGGGCCTTCACAACTGGACTGCCGACGTTATCTACCCGAAGGAGTTATCCGGCTGGCTCCTCAGTCGCGACGTTACCTGAATGCCCATCTGCGGCCTGCTAACCGTTAGCTGTATTATCGGCTGCTATCTGAATAGACAATCGGACAATTTATTTATTTATTTGTATTATGTTTTCTTCTTGGGCCTCTAACTATATCTTTTGTTTTTATTTTTGTTGTTGTGTGATTTTGATTAATCCCCTCTACCACACGGAACCCCACTAATCTACTGACGGAACGCAAGAGGTGGCTAATAACAGACCTCCATCCTATGCTAGCTTGCTACCGATGGCCTGGCTAGCTGTCTAAATCGCCGTGACCCCCAACCAACCTCTCCACTCACTGGACCCTTTTGATCACTCGACTAAGCATGCCTCTCCTTAATGTCAATATGCCTTGTCCATTGCTGTTCTGGTTAGTGTTTATTGGCTTATTTCACTGTAGAGCCTCTAGTCCTGCTCACTATACCTTATCCAACCTATTAGTTCCACCACCCACACATGCAATGACATCTCCTGGTTTCAATGATGTTTCTAGAGACAATATCTCTCTCTTCATCACTCAATACCTAGGTTTACCTCCACTGTATTCACATCCTACCATACCTTTTGTCTGTACATTATACCCTGATGCTATTTTATCACCCCCAGAAACCTCCTTTTACTCTCTGTTCCAGATGTTCTAGACGACCAATTCTTATTGCTTTTAGCCGCACCCTTATTCTACTCCTCCTATGTTCCTCTGGCGATGTAGAGGTGAATCCAGGCCCTGCAGTGCCTAGCTCCACTCCTATTCCCCAGGCACTCTCTTTTGACGACTTCTGTAACCGTAATAGCCTTGGTTTCATGCATGTTAACATTAGAAGCCTCCTCCCTAAGTTTGTTCTATTCACTGCTTTAGCACACTCTGCCAACCCAGATGTTCTAGCTGTGTCTGAATCCTGGCTTAGGAAGACCACCAAAAATTCTGAAATTTTTATTCCAAATTACAACATTTTCAGACAAGATAGAACTGCCAAAGGGGGCGGTGTTGCAATCTATTGCAAAGATAGCCTGCAGAGTTCTGTCCTACTATCCAGGTCTGTACCCAAACAATTTGAACTTCTACTTTTAAAAATCCACCTCTCTAAAAACAAGTCTCTCACCGTTGCCGCCTGCTATAGACCACCCTCTGCCCCCAGCTGTGCTCTGGACACCATATGTGAACTGATTGCCCCCCATCTATCTTCAGAGCTTGTGCTGCTAGGCGACCTAAACTGGAACATGCTTAACACCCCAGCCATCCTACAATCTAAACTTGATGCCCTCAATCTCACACAAATGATCAATGAACCTACAAGGTACCTCCCCAAAGCCTTAAACACGGGCACCCTCATAGATATCATCCTAACCAACTTGCCCTCTAAATACACCTCTGCTGTCTTCAACCAAGATCTCAGCGATCACTGCCTCATTGCCTGCATCCGTAATGGGTCAGCGGTCAAACGACCTCCACTCATCACTGTAATACGCTCCCTGAAACACTTCAGCGAGCAGGCCTTTCTAATCGACCTGGCCGGGGTATCCTGGAAGGATATTGATTGCATCCTGTCAGTAGAGGATGCCTGGATATTTTTTTTAAATGCCTTCCATCTTAAATAAACATGCCCCATTCAAGAAATTTAGGAACAGATATAGCCCTTGGTTCTCCCCAGACCTGACTGCCCTTAACCAACACAAAAACATCCTATGGCGTTCTGCATTAGCATCGAACAGCCCCCGTGATATGCAGCTGTTCAGGGAAGCTAGAAACCATTATACACAGGCAGTTAGAAAAGCCAAGGCTAGCTTCTTCAAGCTGAAATTGGCTTCCTGCAACACTAACTCAAAAAAGTTCTGGGACACTAAAGTCCATGGAGAATAAGAACACCTCCTCCCAGCTGCCCACTGCACTGAAGATAGGAAACACGTTCACCACTGATAAATCCACCATAATTGAGAATTTCAATAAGCATTTTTCTACGGCTGGCCATGCTTTCCACCTGGCTACTCCTACCCCGGTCAACAGCACTGCACCCCCAACAGCAACTCGCCCAAGCCTTCCCCATTTCCCCTTCTCCCAAATCCGTTCAGCTGATGTTCTGAAAGAGCTGCAAAATCTGGACCCCTACAAATCAGCCGGGCTAGACAATCTGGACCCTTTCTTTCTAAAATTATCTGCAGAAATTGTTGCCACCCCTATTACTAGCCTGTTCAACCTCTCTTTCGTGTCGTCTGAGATTCCCAAAGATTGGAAAGCAGCTGCGGTCATCCCCCTCTTCAAAGGGGGGGACACTCTTGACCCAAACTGCTACAGACCTGTATCTATCCTACCATGCCTTTCAAAGGTCTTCGAAAGCCAAGTCTACAAACAGATTACCGACCATTTCGAATCTCACCATACCTTCTCTGCTATGCAATCTGGTTTCAGAGCAGGTCATGGGTGCACCTCAGCCACGCTCAAGGTTCTAAACGACATCATAACCGCCATCGATAAGAAACATTACTGTGCAGCCGTATTCATTGATCTGGCCAAGGCTTTCGACTCTGTCAATCACCACATCCTCATCGGCAGACTCGACAGCCTTGGTTTCTCAAATGATTGCCTCGCCTGGTTCACCAACTACTTCTCTGATAGAGTTAAGTGTGTCAAATCGGAGGGTCTGCTGTCCGGACCTCTGGCAGTCTCTATGGGGGTGCCACAGGGTTCAATTCTTGGACTGACTCTCTTCTCTGTATACATCAATGAGGTCGCTCTTGCTGTTGGTGAGTCTCTACGCAGACGACACCATTCTGTATACTTCTGGCCCTTCTTTGGACACTGTGTTAACAACCCTACAGGCAAGCTTCAATGCCATACAACTCTCCTTCCGTGGCCTTCAATTGCTCTTAAATACAAGTAAAACTAAATGCATGCTCTTCAACCGATCGCTACCTGCACCTGCCCGCCTGTCCAACATCACTACTCTGGACTTAGAATACGTGGACAAATACTTAGGTGTCTGGTTAGACTGTAAACTCTCCTTCCAGACCCATATCAAACATCTCCAATCCAAAGTTAAATCTAGAATTGGCTTCCTATTTCGCAACAAAGCATCCTTCACTCATGCTGCCAAACATACCCTTGTAAAACTGACCATCTTACCAATCCTCGACTTTGGCGATGTCATTTACAAAATAGCCTCCAATATCCTACTCAACAAACTGGATGCAGTCTATCACAGTGCAATCCGTTTTGTCACCAAAGCCCCATATACTACCCACCATTGCGACCTGTACGCTCTCATTGGCTGGCCCTCGCTTCATACTCGTCGCCAAACCCACTGGCTCCATGTCATCTACAAGACCCTGCTAGGTAAAGTCCCCCCTTATCTCAGCTCGCTGGTCACCATAGCATCTCCCACCTGTAGCACACGCTCCAGCAGGTATATCTGTATACTTCTGGCCCTTCTTTGGACACTGTGTTAACAACCCTCCAGATGAGCCTCAATGCCATACAACTCTCCTTCCGTGGCCTCCAACTGCTCTTAAATACAAGTAAAACTAAATGCATGCTCTTCAACCGATCGCTGCCTGCACCTGCCCGCCCGTCTAGCATCACTACTCTGGACGGGTCTGACTTAGAATATGTGGACAACTACAAATACCTAGGTGTCTGGTGAGTCTGGAAGGAGAGTTTACAGTCTAATATCAAACATCTCCAATCCAAAGTTAAATCTAGAATTGGCTTCCTTTTTCGCAACAAAGCATCCTTCACTCATGCTGCCAAACATACCCTCATAAAACTGACCATCCTACCGATCCTTGACTTGGGCAATGTCATTTACAAAATAGCCTCCAAAACCCTACTCAATAAATTGGATGCAGTCTATCACAGTGCCATCCATTTTGTCACCCCACATACTACCCACCACTGTGACCTGTACGCTCTCGTTGGCTGGCCCTCGCTTCATACTCGTCGCCAAACCCACTGGCTCCAGGTCATCTACAAGACCCTGCTAGGTAAAGTCCCCCCTTATCTCAGCTCGCTGGTCACCATAGCAGCACCCACCTGTGGCACGCGCTCCAGCAGGTATATCTCTCTGGTCACCCCCAAAACCAATTCTTCCTTTGGCCGCCTCTCCTTCCAGTTCTCTGCTGCGAATGACTGGAACGGACTACAAAAATCTCTGAAATTGGTAACACTTATCTCCCTCACTAGCTTTAAGCACCAGCTGTCAGAGCAACTCACAGATTACTGCACCTGTACATAGCCCATCTATAACCCAAACAACTACCTCTCCCCCTACTGTATTTATTTATTTATTTAGCTTCTTTGCACCCCATTATTTCTATCTCTACCATGCACATTCTTCCACTGCAAATCTACCATTTCCAGTGTTTTACTTGCTATATTGTATTTACTTTGCCACCATGGCCTTTTTTGCCTTTACTTCCCTTATCTCACCTCATTTGCTCACATTGTGTATATAGACTTATTTTTCTACTGTATTATTGACTGTATGTGTTTTTTACTCCATGTGTAACTCTGTTGTTTTATGTGTCGAACTGCTTTGCTTTATCTTGGCCAGGTCAATTGTAAATGAGAACTTGTTCTCAACTTGCCTACCTCGTTAAAAAATACAGTTGGATTAAAATAGCCAGAGAGTTACTCTTGAGTCCCGATATAGTTACCCATTGATATAAAGTTTATCCATCACCATGGAGACTTGTTGATTCAGGCAACGCTTTTCCTTCATGATGGGATAGTTTTTTTCTCCTTTCATTGATCTCGGTGGGGAAGTGATCATTCATTCCAAAATCAGTGTTTCTGAGTCCTCTGCCCATGTTCTTCGCCATTTCCTTTTGCTTAAATTTGTCAAAACATGCAATAATAGCCTGTGGCCTATTCCCAGAGGCCTTACCCATTCTATGGACTTTGGAGAAAGTGACATTACACACAACATCCGTGGGCAGTTTCAGTTGAGTTTCAGACAGTGTGCTAACAGCCTCTGCTGTTGTCATTCTCCGGTATCCCTTAACATATTAGATTGTCCCACATTGATCGACACTATACATCAAGCAAGGTTTCTATAAGTTGTTTGTTCTCCCTTTGCACCACCAATGAGCCAATTGTAAACTGGGGATGATTAGGCTGCCATGATGGTATGAAGGCTAGATAGGGAATTTAGCCAGGACACTAGGGTTAACACTCCTACTCTTACAATAAGTGCCATTGGATGTTTAGTGACAACAGAGAGTCAGGACACCCGTTTAACATCCCATCCGAAAGACAGCACCCTACACAGGACAATGTCCTCAATCACTGCCCTGGGACATTGGGATAGTTTTTTAGACCAGAGGAAAGGGTGCTTTCTACTGGCCCTCCAAGACCATCTGGTCTCCCATCCAGGAACTGACCAGGACCAACCCTGCTCAGCTTCATAAGCAAGCCAGCAGTGGGATGCAGTAACATGAGAGGGCACACATTTTTCTGTAGGCCTAAGCACATAACAACTTGTTTTGATTCTTTTGTTTATGGGCCAAGGCTATAGTTCAGGCTACATCCTTAACAATTTAAAATACTTCTCAAATATATTAAAACATGTAATGCAGACAAGGTAGTTGTCAAAAAGGGGTACTTTTGTCATTTTAGTTGTGTAAGGTTTTTGGACAGAGGCGGTATACTAATAAGACAAACTATGACCTAGCCAAATAACCAGAAATATATCCATTGGTAACTGACAGGTATATGCACATTTTTTGTTGTTGAGTTAATCTGAGTGGAATCAATCATCTCCTTCACACCATTTTATTTATTTATATTTTCATTTTACATCAAAATACAAGTCGTAAAGTGAAAAGATTATAAAAGCTGTATACAGTGTCTTCAGTATGTATTCACTCTGCTTTACTTGTTCCACATTTTGCTGTGTTACAAAGTGGGATTCAAATGGTTTTAATTGTAATTTTTTGGTCATTGATCTACACAAAATACTTAGAATCACTTTCGGCAGCAAACACAGCTGTGAGTCTTTTGGGGTAAGTCTCAGAGCTTTGCACACCATTATTCTTTTAAAAATTCTTCAAGCTCTGTCTAAGTCATTGTTGATCATTGCTAGTCAGCCATTTTCAAGTCTTGATATAGACTTTTAAGCAGATTTAAGTCAAAACTGTACCTAGGCCACTCAAACATTCTATGTCGTCTTGGTTAGCAACTCCAGTGTATATTTGGATTTGCGATTTAAGTTATTGTCTTGCTGAAAGGAGAATTTGTCTCCCAGTGTCTGTTGGAAAGCAGACTGAACCATGATTCCAATAGGATTTTGATTGTGCTTAGCTTTATTCCACTTATTTTTATCCCAAAAAACTCCCTAGTCCTTGCCGATGACAAGTATACCCATAACATTATCAAATCAAATTGTATTGTATTTGTCACATGCGCCGAATACAACAGGTGTAGGTGACAACAAGGTGACCTTACAGTGAAATGCATACTTACAAGCCCTTAACCAGTTTTAAGAAAAATAAGTGTTAAGTAAAAAATAGATATGAAAAAAATGTAAGTAACAAACAATTAAAGAGCAGCAGTAAAATCTCTGTATACAGGGGGTACCGGTACAGAGTCAATATGAAGGCTATATACAGGGGGTACCGGTACAGAGTCAATATGAAGGCTATACACAGGGTGCTACGGTACAGAGTTAATGTGGAGGCTATATACAGGGGGTACCGGTAGAGAGTCAATGTGGAGGCTATATACAGGGGGTACCGGTAGAGAGTCAATGTGGAGGCTATATACAGGGGGTACCGGTAGAGAGTCAATGTGGAGGCTATATACAGGGGGTACCGGTACAGAGTCAATGTGGAGGCTATATACAGGAGGTACTGGTACAGAGTCAATGTGGAGACTATATACAGGGGGTACCGGTACAGAGTCAATGTGGAGGCTATACACAGGAGGTACTGGTACAGAGTCAATGTGGAGACTATATACAGGGGGTACCGGTACAGAGTCAATGTGCGGCGGCACCGGTTAGTCGTGGTAATTGAGGTAATACATACATGTAGGTAGATGCAGCCAACACCATGCTTGAAAATATGACGAGTGGAACTCAGTGATGTGTTGTTGCTCCAAACATAATGCTTTGTATTCAGGCCAAAAAGTACATTTCTTTGCCACATTTTTTGCAGTATTACTTAAGTGCCTTGTTGCAACAGGATGCATGTTGTGGAATATTTTTTTATTCTGTCCAGGCTTCCTTCTTTTCACTCTGTAATTTAGGTTAGTATTGTTGAGTTACTACAATGTTGTCGATCCATCTTCAGTTCTCACATCACAACCATTAAACTCTGTAACTGTTTTAAATCCCTGAGCGGTTTCCTTCCTCTCCTCTCAAGTTAAGGAAGAACGCCTGTATCTTTGTATTGACCCCAGATACACCATCTAAAGCCTAATGAATAACTACACCATGCTCAAATAGGTCATTTTTATTTTTATTTCACATGTACCAATCAGTGCCTTTCTTTGCAAGGCATTGGAAGACCTCCCTGGTCTTTGTGGTTGCATATGTAGTTGAAATTCATTAGTCAATTGAGGGACCTTACAGATAATTGTATATGTGGGGTACAGAAACTGCGTAATCATTAAAAATGAATGTTAACCACTATTATTGAACACAGAATGAGTCCATGGAACTTATGTGATTCGTTAAGCAAATTTCTACTCCTGAATGTATTTAGGCTTGCCATAACAAAGGGGTTGAATACTTATTGACGCAAGGCATTTCAGCTCTTCATTTTTTATTAATTTGTTAAAAAATAAAAAATAAAAAAAATCCACTTTGACATTATGCAGTATTGTGTGCAGATCAGTGACACAACATCTAAATTGAATACATTTTAAATGCAGGCTGTAACACAACAAAATGGGGGAAAAAGTAAATGGGGTGTGAATACTTTCTGAAGGCACGGTACGTTTTATAAGTGTAAATGTATAGCAAATCTCCCATAACTTACACTTTTAAGTAGTTTAAAGATTCACTATAAAGAAATCTCTCTGCTTGCTAAAATTCCAAATGTTGGTTTGTAACAAAACAAGCAAAAATAGTGTAGAGGGATCATTGTACCATCTAAACTGCTGTGAAATATATTTTTCATAACCAAAAATATAGTATTTTCAGCTGTTTGAAGTTATTGTACAAAACAGAAAGTAAAAGAGGTAAAAACAAAACTTATGAACAGAAGCAGAGAAATAACACACATAGAACAGATCTACTACATCTTAGACTTGCTTTCAATGAGAATGAATGATCTATAACTCCTCACAATTCTATTTGAATTTGGCCAGGTTGCACAAAAAGTTATATATTGCAGCTTTAAATTGAAGCAACCCACTACAATTCATACTGAAATGTTGAAATGTATGCATTGAAAACAGTTGAAAACAGCATAGAAATACAAGGTCACAAAAGAGAAGCTGGGTACAATTTTAACATATCAAATGTATACCGTACTAATTACTGGAGAATACAAACAAATACACACTTATTCTGGGAAATATATTTTAAAAAAGAGGCAAGCACAGTAAGGGCACATCATTTGGCCATGCTGAACAGACAGGTTCATAAGTCACTTAAATTAAACTTCCATTCCCCAACCATCATTAACTATAGCTATGAATCTTCAAAAAGCTTGAACCTTCCTCAAAACCTAAAGAGCCTGGTCCCAGTCTCAGCTCCATTTACAACTAACCTCACCAAAACCAATCTATTCATTTGTGAGATATTCGCTATTCACCAATAAGCAAATAAACAGACAAAAAAACATAATACAAACGTTACTGTTTGGTTGACACCTAGTGGCAACTGAAGGTAACGAATGACCAATCTGTCAATCATTTTGTGGCTGGGGGAAGGGGGATAGTAATTTACTTATTAGGACACGTATACCCAAAATCCCCACACCAGCCTCAAATGTAGGTAAAGTAGCAAATTGTGGGCAAAATTCACTAGAAGGATAAAGCTTAATGACAGTTAAGAGTAAGAGAACACCCACATATCATAGCAAGTAACTTTGAATGACAAAGTTGTGTCAGAATTACCTATGGATAACAATAGGTTAAACCTGGATGCCTACTCTAGTCAACCGCAAATACAACATGTTTCTCGTAAGTTACAGACCTATAAGACATAAAAAAAAAAAACATTATAGTATCAACATCATTAAGAAAAAAAGTATTAAAATGCGTACTCACTGCTGTAAGTCGCTCTGGATAAGAGTGTCTGCTAAATGACTCAAATGTAAAACGGACTGTGACATTATGTGACACCAGTTTGCAATGATTAGATGATATAATTTTTTAAAACATAAAAAGCAAGAAAAATAAAGATAAAACGTGATGGAAATATAAGAGTTAACTCTTGTAATGCCCAGACAGTTTTTCCACAGAGATACAATATACTTGTATTTTAAACACCATATTTGGTTGTGTACATGGTATAAATGCCTTTGAAGTTAGTATTTTCTTGTGCTGCCCTAGAGCATAGAAAAGCATACCATCTCAGTGAATGTTAAATAAGTATTTTCCTGCCATACTGTCTACCTAATACCATCTTCAAAGTAATCTTGTCATGTTTACCTCTAAAACCAACCCAAGAGCCATTCCTCCCATTTTAATCCATACTCTCTATCCCCATGACAGGAATCATCTGGGTTGTGTTGATTAGGGTACGCAAAAACAAAAATAAACATTTTTTAAAAACATTTTGCACTGGAAACTGAAAATGAGTGTTGCTTATTGTCCCTTTTATTCCATTTAACGGCAAATGAACACAACCCTAGAGGCACAGAGGGGGCGGGGGGGGGGGGGGGGTAGGGTGGTGTCGGGGTGATACAGGAGGGGACAGGTGGATGTTATAAGAGATTTAGGGGTCTCGTCGGATGAACCAGATCTCGTTCCTGCGACAGGACTCCCCAGGGTTGTTGTAGACAGCCACCATGTAGGAGTAGCGATGCATCTCCTCGCTGGGGCCCAGCATCTCCCACAGCAGGTTAATCTGAGGCATGATTGTCTCCTCTGTGGTGGTGCCGAAGAAAGTCCTACAGAAGACCGCATTTGTTATTCGTGTTTAAATAAATACTATCATTACTGCTATTATCTGATAATTTTTAGCCAGATATCTTACCAATGCAAAGTAGTGTGTGAGTCTAGCTAGTACGTATCCATTATTTATTGAAGTTAACATTATTGTTTGGGTTGATTCCCCACACACAGATTAAGCCAGTACTGGACCAAAACAAATGCTCAATGTGGACTCCATTGTAAGTGCTTTTTAATATGATGGGAAACCAGACAGTATCGTTAATATCCATGTTTTGTTTTTTTATCACTAATCTGACTAATTATTTCCACCCATTTTGGCTAGACATTGTCTATCTGAATCCATTGTCTATTTTTACATGTCGATATGTAAATAGGTCAGAATAGGTCTCCAAACCACAGGCGAAGTAGAATATGCCTCAAATCAAGCCTGGGGCTTGAGTATCGAAGTCAGCCAGAGGTGGTAGTGTCCTTACCGGGTGATGACTCGTAAAGCCTCCCTTTGGAGTATGGTGATGTCTAGGTCAGTTGGCTGGGGCGGGTTGGCCTGGAACTCAGCAGGCAGGTAGTATGCAGTCAAGATGTCTTTCTGAAAGCCATTGCCGTCCTCCAGCATTTGGATACTGTTCACAATGGGTACAGTCATTCCCAAATAGCGTCCTGTCGATACAAGAGTGTGCTATTATAATTACTCACTGTTACCCTGTTTTACTATACACTATATTTAGGTCTATGGTAAGGATTAGGATTACTGATGTAAGCACAGCAAGAATGACTAATTAATATACAATAGAGTCTAGGCCCCAAATCAATCAATTGTAGATCCACTGTACTTAAGGTTATGATAAGGGTTAGGGTTACTGCTGTAAGTACAGTGGAACAACAAGTGATTACAATATAGTTGTAACAATGAGTGATTACAATAGATTTTTCACTATACTTACATCAATAATGACACAGTAACATGAACACTAAGCCCTTACCGACAGAGTTCTCCTTGCAGATGAATTTCATGAGTTTCATGAAGCCCATGGAGATGCTCTGCTCATACAGCTTCTCCCCTTTAGTGATGCACGCCCACTTCCCTGCAGGGTACACCCGCTCCTCAAACAGCACCTCGCCCAGCTGCAGAAATAGACAAACACACACTTCGTAATCCAGGGAATATAAGAGATCTTTCACTTCACTTTGCACTCGAGCAATGGCATGGATGCTCAAGCTGAAACACACACTCGCGCGCACACACACACACACACACACACACACACACACACACACACAACATAAATTGCACTCAAGCAAATACATGGATGGTCATAAAGGCAACACGCACACAGATTTTACACACCACATTGCACTCAGGCATTTACACAAATACGTTTGAACATACACACAGCTTTCATTATTTATTTATCATGCAAAACACTCAAAAGTACATATGCCAGACACTCAAAAGAAAGACAAGAAAATGGCTTCATTTAGCTTTTACTACAGACTTTCCTTCACTTCAAAATGGAACATCCAGCCAACATATCTGCCATTGTCATCCTGACCTAAGATTGGTAACAAGTGGAAGGGACACATACTGTACCTTTTCATGCAGAGAGACGGAGGTAAAGGGGACCTGCTCTCTTTCTTGGGTTTGGTTCCGTCGAGTAAGCTCTTGAATTGGTCCTGTCATTTCTATCAAAACAACACAGGGGTCTTCTTCATTTATTTTAAAGTTTACAGAGAGCAGCCTGAGCGCAAACCTCACTGGTAAAAACCTCACCGGAACCAAGTGAAGTGGGGGATTATTCGTCATTGGCTTATGCTTTATAAAAGGAACCCAGGGCTAATGTCAAGTATTCAAGTCTCTAGGTAAATGGGCCTGCTCTAATATCTATAAGCTTCTTACTAGACCTCAAACTGATGCCCATTTGAGTACGCCATGATAGAGACTTCAGTACACACACTTTAGCAATCAAGTCATACTGCTGTATTACAGACGGTTTGGAATGTGGAAGATAAAACAATGTGCCGTAAAACAATGCACCGATATTGTTGAAATGTAGCCATAATTTTCTGGGACTTTGTTTAGCCGTCTTTGCTTATGGACAGGATGTAGCAACTAGAATCTGAGATTTTATTTAAACTATAGGAAGAAACCATGTCCTGTTGCAACGTGTTAGATTTCTCAGATTGATTGTCTCCAAATACACTGCTGCCAAGCAACTACCTCGAATGGGACTATTTTACTCCACCGCCTATCTCGCTTACCTCGGGGGACGGACACCTGGTGTGTGCTGGCGATCGCCTGCCAATGGGTGTACAGCCTCTGCTGCTCGTCGTCCTCCATTGGATCAGGGTTGTCAGTGATGTCATTGTCCAGTTCTTCATCCTCCAATCCGTCGAGATCCTCGAGGGAGATTAGTGCCATTGTTTTCGTCCACAGCCCGGGCAGATCTGCAAATACAAGACCAAGAAGACAAGTTTGTTACTTTTCCTAGAAATAGGGTGATTGTTAACTTCTTTGGGACTGGGGGGCAGTATTGAGTAGCTTGGATGAATAAGGTGCCCAGAGTAAACTGCCTGCTACTCAGTCCCAGTTGCTAATATATGCATTTCATTATTAGTATTGGATAGAAAACACTCTGGAGTTTCTAAAACTGTTTGAATGATGTCTGTGAGTATAACAGAACTCATATGGCAGGCAAAAACCTGAAAAAAAATCCTACCAGGAAGTAGGAAATCTGAGGTTTGTAGTTTTTCAACTAATTCCCATTCCAATATACAGTGTCTGTGGGGTCATTTTGAACTTCCTAAGGCTTCCACTAGATGTCAACAGTCTTTAGAATCTTGTGTCAGGCTTCTACTGTGAAGGGGGGCTGAATGAGAGGGGATTGAGCAAGGTGTCTGGCAGAGTGCCATGGGCTCGTGACGCGCGTTCATGTGAGAGTTACCTCGCGTTCCATTGCTTTTCTACAGACATTATTGAAGATTTATGATAACATCCTAAAGATCGATTCTATACTTCGTTTGACATGTTTCTACGGACTGGAACGGAACTTCCGCTGGACTTGCACGCGAGTCGTGAGTTTGGATTTGTTTACCAAACGTGCTAACAAAAGGAGGACATTTGGACATAAATTATGAATTTTATCGAACAAATCAAACATTTATTGTGGAACTGGGATTCCTGGGAGTGCATTCTGATGAAGATCATCAAAGGTAAGTGAATATTTATAATGCTATTTCTGACTAATGTTGACTCCACAACATGACGGATATCTTTATGGCTTGTTTGGGCTCTGAGTTCTGTACTCCTCATCAGATGAAGAAGATCGTTACAGAACTACCCACCAGAAAAAGACCAAGCAGCGTGGTAACAAGGAGCAGAGGGTTCTCGACCCCTGGACATGGGAGGAGATACTAGACGGTAAGGGACACTGGGCACAGGCTTGGGAATATGAGCGATATGAGGTAAGGCAGCACAACAGGCAAGAGAGGCACACGGGGAGATTGGCGGAGTCAGGCGATAGACCTGAGCCAACTCCTCGTGCTTACCGGGAGAGGCGTAGTACATACGCCTGTGCCGGGCAAATGTGGGCATTGAGCCTAAGGGAGAGGTGTGAGTGGTATGCACCAGATCTCCAGTGCTCCCCCACAGCCCGGTTCAACCTGTGCCTGCACTCTGGAGGGTCTGGGCTAAAGTGGTCATCCAGCCTGGAGGAGTGGTACCAAGGCTGCGCACCAGAGCTCCAGTGCTCCCCCACAGCCCGGTCCATCCAGGTGCCTCCTCCACGCACCAGGCCTCCTGTAGGTCTCCCCAGCCTGGTGGGTCCTGTGGCAGCCCCACGCACCAGGCTGTCTCTCCGTCTCCTCCCTCCAGGTTCTTCTGCCTGTCCGGCGCCTCCAGAGTCTCCCTCCTGTCCGGAGCTGCCCGTCAGTCAGGAGCCGCCGGAGTCGCCCTTCCCTCCGGCGCTGCCAGAGTCTCCCGCCTATCCAGCACTGTCAGAGTCTCCCGTCTATTCGGGGCCCGCTGTAAGGGTCCCCAGTCCGGGATCGGCGGTGAGGGTCGCCGCTCCAAAGGCGCCACCTAAGTGGGCCAAGACTAAGGTGGAGTGGGGTCCACGTCCCGCGCCGAAGCAGCCACCGCGGACAGATGCAGACCCAGACCCTCCCCTATGGGTTTAGGTTTTGCGGCCGGAGTCCGCACCTTTGGGGGGGGGGGGGGGGGGGGGGTACTGTCACTTCCTGACCTTAGTTCATTTTTTATGCCTCTATTTTAGTTTGGTCAGGGCATGAGTTGGGGTGGGCATTCTATGTTTTTGTTCTCTGTGTTATAGTTCTATGTGTTTGGCCTGGTATGGTTCCCAATCAGAGGCAGCTGTCAATCGTTGTCTCTGATTGAGAACCATACTTAGGCAGCCTGTTTTCCCCACTATGGTTGGTGGGTAGTTGTTTTCTTGTGTCTGTGTTTCACCATACAGAACTGTTTCGATTTTCATTGTTTCACTTTGGTTATTTTGTGTTTTTGGTCCGATCTTTCATACTCCTCATCAGATGAAGAAGATCATAACACGCACGGCAAGCAGTACCGGAGTGACAAATCTAGGTCCGAAAGGTTCCTTAACAGCTTCTACCCCCAAGCCATAAGACTGCTGAACAAATAATCAAATGGCCACCCGGACTATTTACATTAACACCCCACCCTTTGTTTTTACTCTGCTGCTCCATGCTGTTCATTATCTATGCATAGTCACTTTACCCCTACCTACATGTACAAATTACCTAGACTAACCTGTAATCTGCAGATTGACTTGGTACCTGTACCCCCTGAATATATAGCCTCATTATTGTCCTTTTATTGTGTTACTTTTTATTTTATTTTATTTAGTAAATATTTTCTTAACCAACATTGCAGTTAAAGAAATAGAGTTAAGGGCTTGTAAGTAAGAATTTCACAGTAAGGTCTACACCTGTTGTATTCGACGCATGTGACAAATACATTTTGGTTTGAAAAGCTGATTTATGCTTCATCTGGAAATGTTGTTCGGAGTCTCCGAACGAAGGGTGTGACGCAATTGTGGAGCCTCTGGAGGCTTGCGTAGGCCAAATTGAGGTAACAATGCGAAGGGCTTCGCATAGCTCTGTATTGACATGTTGGTTGGCATTAGGTGGGGGCGGTACATCCTGCATAAACATGGAGAACTTTGATGAAAGTCTATCAGAACAAGTTGACAAATAAAATACATATTTATGATACCTCATGTAGGGATTTCAAAGACACAAAAAGGAGTTAGAACTCCTGGAAGGAGATCAGGGAGGATTTGTAAACAATCAACTAATCTTATCAAACAAAGTGGATATTTGTCAAATCCATCAGGATTTATGTATTGTAACAGGCCCACAATGTGGTTATTAAAATCAGATTTTTATATATTTGGCTGTTTTCGCTGCATAACATTTAGAAGTTGTCCCTTTTCCGGGTTAGAAGAAGTGCTGATATGCTCCCATTCATATAAACTGGTAGCATAGCTCGCATATAGAAATCAGTGGTGGTATTCAGTCACTTTTAACTGTAATGCAGTTGATTGATGACATGAACATGTATTGGGGTTGACATCCATACAAGAATTATACTCTGATGTTTACCTCAACATAGTGTGAAATAAACAATAGCCTGAATGTAGCCTGATTTTGCTGTGGGGTATCGGGGAGATGCAGGTGGAAAACCGGTGCAGTATTTTGACTTCATGATAGAATTGAGGTAAGGTCTTGTCATTTCCTTTGGCCAGTTGTTTGTAATTAGCTGAAAGGCTATCACAACGAGTGGTGCACCGCAGACCAATTTATTGGATGCGTAGGACAGCTCCCCAAAACGCAAGCAGTACGAATGCTTTGACTTCTGCCGAGGTCGCATCCCAGTAAATGCTGTACTGCCGCTACAGAGATCAGATTAACCATACATCGGCTTTTACCCCACATAATTAAACTCAGTTTACTACGGCAACCGGGCTGCACATTACTCAACACAAACCAAACACAAAAACACTATACCAGCGCGCGCTAACAAAACCACTAAAAGGAGTGCACAACAGCACAGCCTTCGTTAAGGATTTTAATGCAACATCCGATTAATCATCAGACAATTAAATGGGCAGTGAACTCACTACCGTGTTCGAGAGCGTCAAATGCATTGTGGGTAAATGGTGACACTGGCTGATCAACAAATAATAATGAGTTGTTATTTGTGATGCAAGGTCATTTGTGGATCAGTCAGTCGGCAAGTCAGCTGCAAAGTCGAACAAACACACTGACTGCAATTGCATGACAGCAAAAGTAGGTCAACCCTAGGGAACCAGCACACCCAATAACGCGGCAAAAATGTCATTAGGGGTTGCTTGAACGCATGCCATGAAGGTAATAGGCTTTAGGATAGACAGCTCATCGTTTACATTTTTTTTTTTTTTTACAATCATTTATATTGGTTGAGCCGCAATCGGTTATTAATTGTGTAGAATCTGTGGACTTTTCGGACATTTAGCTATTAATTTGTTATATTCTTCCCTGAACCCTAGTTTAGACCAACTCGTTTACCCGAATGTAACATTTAGTGATAAAGTCGGCGTTCTTACCTGGTCAACAAAGTAAAGGATCGTATTTGAGCACTACTTCTTCTGATCTACTGTACAATCAAAACAGGACATATACATTCAATGCCGCACTAGTGTTCTGCCAGCAGCACAAACGACGACGTCAGTTTTGTATGCTAATACAATTCCTTCAAAAAAAAAGCCCGCATTTCAAAACATTAAAATGTGGATAACTATTTCAAAAGATTACATTTTAATCAATGTCCAATTTTTATTGTGCATAAAAGCAAACGCAAAAAAATGACTTTATGAAAACAATTACAAATATGCTCCTAAAAACCTTTTGTAAGACCACTATCAAAAAACACAATGTTCAGATCGGTATGTTCACAACATTGGGCTGTGGAGAAAAAACGATTCTATGTGCTGAGTCAAAAGAGAGGTTGGTAATTCTCAGTAGAGTAGGGTCTGTAGAATCGATATATGGTGTTATTTTTTGAGGGACTGAAGTCTAAATACCAAGACACACTTTCCACTCGACCTACAGACCCTAATGAGTATTCCCAACCCACTTTTACCTCAGCATATACAGCAGTTTATATCTATAAACCCATACAGTATGTAATTCATATGCAGTGTATTGGATTGTAATGAATGTAGCGGCTGAAGTAATGAGTCACCAGCACTCTGTATTAAACCCACTGCCCAGCACAAGAGACCAATTTAAGTTTTGCAGACTCTATATTGAGTAATTCCGATTACATATTGTATTTTGTTAAGTGTATAGTGACTGCCCCTAAAAAGCAACCAATCACTTTGAAAATGGCCTATGTGGCTTCGATATGAGTCAGAAACATTTATTCTAGTGTCAAAATTTACTACAAAGTCAGTCTTTTTCTGTTTGACTGTTGAGCAATACATCCTTGCCTAGTCATGTCGAGTTATGTGGATCTATGTATGTGGAAATGTTTAATTGTGGAAAAACTACACTGATGAAAAATATAAACGCAATATGTAAAGTGCTGATCCCCATGTTTCATGAACTGAAATAAAAAGATCCCTGAAATTTTCCATAAGCACAACAATTAGTTTGCATCCCTGTTAGTGAGCATTTCTCCTTTGCCAAGATAATCCATCCACCTGACAGGTGAGGCATATGAAGAAGCTGAATTAACAGCATGATCATTACACAGGTGTACCTTGTGCTGGGGACAATAAAAGGCCACTAACATGTGCAGTTTTGTCACAACACAATGCCACAGATGTATCAAGTTGAGGGAGCTTGCAATTGGCATGCTGACTGCAGGAATGTCCATCAGAGCTGTTGCCAGATAATTGAATATTAATTTCTCAACCAATGTTGTTTTAGAGAATTTGGCAGTACATCCAACAGGCCTCACAACCACAAACCACATGTATGGCGTTGTGTGGGCGAGCTGTTTGCTGACGTCAACTTTGTGAATGGAGTACCCCGTGGTGGTGGGGTTATGGTATGGGCAGGCATAAGCTATGGACATCAAACTCAATTGCATTTTATCGATGGCAATTTGAATACAGAGATACCGTGACGAGATTCTGAGGCCCATTGTTGTGCCACTCATCCACCGCCATCACCTCCTGTTTTAACATGATAATGCACGGCCCCATGTCATAAAGATCTGTACACAATTCCTGGAATCTGAATATGTCCCAGTTCTTCCATGCCCAAAATTCTCACCAGACATGCCATTCATTGAGCATGTATAACCGTGTTCCAGTTCCCGCCAATATCCATCAACTTCGCTCAGCCATTGAAGAAGAGTGGGACAACATTCAACAGGCCACAATCAACAGCCTGATCAACTTTATTCGAAGAACATGTTGTGCTGCATGAGGCAAATTGTCACACCAGATACTTACTGGTTTTCTGATCCAAGGCCCTAACTTTTTCTTTTACATATCTGTGACCAACAGATGCATATCTGCATTCCCATTCATGTGAAGTCCATCGATTAGGGCCTAATTAATTTATTTCAATTGAATGATTTCCTTACTGAACTGTAACTCTACAAAATCTTTGAAATTGTCATGTCCCTTCATTGAATGGGACTCCATTGTGTCATCACCCCCAATGCTTTCAAAGAATGGCAGACTGAAAAACCCTATACGGATTGACCATGCCTCCACAGCCAACGTTTTATGTCTTGCAATGCATGCCCTGCCAAAGGACCCTAGTATGCAGAATAGTTAGCCCTGCCAAAGGACCCTAGTATGCAGAATAGTTAGCCCTGCCAAAGGACCCTAGTATGCAGAATAGTTAGCCCTGCCAAAGGCGCCTAGTATGCAGAATAGTTAGCCCTGCCAAAGGACCCTAGTATGCAGAATAGGTGGTTGGAGTTCGGTTGGTCCCCAAGTCTGCACCAGTAACGCTAGCTTGGTGTGCAACGACTAGTGGTGGCGAGTATAACCAGAGAGACTTGAATATCCGATCGCTGCAGCTGTACATAGTCCATCTGTAAATAGCCAACCCAATCTACCTACGTCATCCCCATATTGTTTTTATTTACTTTGCTGCTCTTTAGCACACCAGTATCACTACTTACACACCACAATCTGCTCATCTATCACTCCCTGAATAATCTGTCACGTTCTGACCATAGTTCTGTTATTTTATTCTTTGTTTCCGTGTGAGTGTTTGGGCCACACGGTACTGTTTCGGTTTTGTAAATTCACGTCATCGTTTATTGTTTTGATTCAGTGTTCAGTTCTTTCTTTAATTCAAATCATCATGAACACTTACCACGCTGCGCTTTGGTTCGATCCTTACTCCTCCTCAGACGAAGAGGAGGAAATCCTTTACATAATTTGCTAAATTGTAATTACTTTACTACTATGGCCTATTTATTCCCTTACATCCTCATGTCATTTGCACACACTGTATACAGACTTGATTTTTTTCTATTGTGTTATTGACTGTACGCTTGTTTATTCCATGTGTAACTCTGTGTTGTTGTTTCTGTCGCACTGCTTTGCTTTATCTTGGGCAGGTCACAGTTGTAAATGAGAACTTGTGCTCAACTAGCTTACCTGGTTAAATAAAGGTGAAAAAAAAAAATATATATATAATGACCTCGCTGGAGAGTATAACCAGAAATACTGGAATATAATGACCTCTCTGGCTTTTCAGTATTAGCTGAGTAACATTCCCCAGCAAGAAAACCAAATGTCACTCAAACAGAAGGGATAGTCACTGACAGCAACCAAAACAGGTGGGGTTTTAGGAGGAGTTCTGAAAGACACTGATGCAGGTGTCCACTGAAAGTTGACTAGCAACAACTGGAACAACAACTGGAACCTAAAACACCCACCCACTAAATTAGCCTAAGAGGAAAACAAAAGAAAAACCTACACCAAACTTAAAGACAGTAAGAAAACCAAAAAGGTGGGGCAAAACTAAATCAGATAAAGGATTGTTTGTATAGAAATCAACATAGGGAGCGCCAACTAAAGATGTTAACCCTGCGCCTCCATCAAGACAAGTGGAGCACTGGGCTACCCACTCTTAAATAGCACCTGGGCCAGCACATGTGAAACACCTTCCCAATAACAAGATGGCAACCAAGCACAGGTGTAACACATACTAACACGGCAACACCAAGATTTACGTGCTAAAGTCCAACCTCAAAAAATATATGGAAAAACCAAAACCGGTAACACCTTCCCCCTTAAGACAACAAATAAATCCTGTAATTTTGTTGGACAAGTTCTCTCATCACCAACAGAAAACAACTTTCATTGCAAAAACAAGACAAAACAGCCACTTCTTATTTTTGTATATATATATGCTTTAAAAAAAACATCTTTATTATGAATTTGTGTACATATATATATATATTTTTTATAGCTGTCTAAAATTGAAGTTTTGAGAAACTCACATACTGTACGCTCCTATAACTCTCGTCCCCTTTGAACGATCGCAACCAAAACAATACTCATCTCCAATATGGCAAAGCGTGCAGTCAAAATCAATTGTGAGCCAGGGCTACACACTGGCTCAACACAAAAGACAAAACGTATTGACTGCCCTCTCTTGAAAGACAATCAGCAACCAAGTTGGCTCGACCACGGACATGTTTGATTTCAAGGGGGAACTGCTGCAATATCCATAGTCATTTTCCTCTCGTGATTTTCCTCCGTGGAATTGGCCTCAGGGAAACGAGTGGCAGCGCACATGATGGTTAAGAAACTTTGAGCAAAGGACCATCACAGTCCACCAGAACCCTGCTGAAAGGTATGTCAAAAGCAGGAATATAGTGCAAAGGTGCAACCGGCACAGCTTGGTTCGGTTTACCCATCCGCTGGCAAACATGAAAGAATTTACAGTTAAGCCACAACATCCTGTTTCAGACTAGGCCAGAAGAAGTTATTCAAGATACAGTCATACATCTTGTTGACCCCAAGATGGCTTGCCATACTAACATCATGAGCCAACCTCAATATCTCTTATCGTAGTGTAACTATAGCGACAATTTGAGACACACTGCGCCAATTGTCTTGCCCCGAAGTGAAACGAGGATGCCATTTCCTCGTTAGAACATTTTACTGTTTCGCCAATCAGCTTATTCCTGGACATTGAAGTGTCAACTGTAGGAACCTTCGCTCACCTTTGGGGTTTTCAAAGGAGAGATCAACTCAGGAGGTTTAGCGAAATCAGGATCACCCATAAACATCTCGGACATATCGACCACGGTGGGATCGCTGACATCCTCAACACTAGACTTGCTCCTGGCAACTTTCTTAGATGTAGCATGTGTAACGGCATACACTGGGAACACTAAGATCATTTTTTGATAACCCATCAGGTTACTTTACTCTGGGTTCCTTACCAACAACAGGATTTGGCACGACCATCCCTCCAGCCAAATCGTTTCCCAAAATGAACAAGACCCCCTTCACTGGTAGGCTAGGCCTCCCTCAAACAATGGAACTAGAAATAAGATTACATTATACAAAGGAACTTCCATGCAACCCATCTCCACGGCGTGTACTTACACATTGTAGCCAGTTGCTGAAGTGTCAGACAAAGGCAAAACACCCTCCAAAATGAAGGACTGGGCTGCCCCGGTATCTCACAGTATCACAGTATCTTTACCGGCTGCATCCCAACTCCTCAGAGGCACGAACCCATCTGAATCAAAGGGCTATAACACATCGGATCCAAAATCTTTTTGAGGAAATACACCAGTCCTAACCAGAGACTTAATGGGCCGGAGTGCTCCCACAATGAAGAAACGTCTATTTCTCTCATTTCTCCGTTTCAACCTAGAACACTGATAGACGATGTGTACTTTCTCACGCCAGTACTGACAAACTGGCGGATACAAAAAAAATCAAACAGTATTCTGCTGATCTTTATCTTTGGGCACTGAAGAAATGGACTGAAACCTCACAGTAGGGGACTTCTCTGGACTGAAACCTCACAGTAGGGGACTTCTCTGGACTGAAACCTCACAGTAGGGGACTTCTCTGGACATCTCTGGACTGAAACCTCACAGTAGGGGACTTCTCTGGACTGAAACCTCACAGTAGGGGACTTCTCTGGACATCTCTGGACTTAAACCTCACAGTAGGGGACTTCTCTGGACATCTCTGGACTGAAACCTCACAGTAGGGGACTTCTCTGGACATCTCTGGACTGAAACCTCACTGTAGGGGACTTCTCTGGACATCTCTGGACTGAAACCTCACTGTAGGGGACTTCTCTGGACATCTCTGGACTGAAACCTCACTGTAGGGGACTGGGGACTTCTCTGGACTGAAACCTCACAGTAGGGGACTTCTCTGGACATCTCTGGACTGAAACCTCACAGTAGGGGACTTCTCTGGACATCTCTGGACTGAAACCTCACAGTAGGGGACTTCTCTGGACATCTCTGGACTGAAACCTCACAGTAGGGGACTCCTCTGGACATCTCTGGACTGAAACCTCACAGTAGGGGACTTCTCTGGACTGAAACCTCACAGTAGGGGACTTCTCTGGACTGAAACATCACAGTAGGGGACTTCTCTGGACTGAAACCTCACAGTAGGGGACTTCTCTGGACATCTCTGGACTGAAACCTCACAGTAGGGGACTTCTCTGGATTGCTTTTTGCACAGAGATAACTACTGGTTGCTTTGTTTGTGAAGGTAGTTGTATGTGTCAACAAACTCATCTGCTAAAACTGCAGCTTTCTCAAGCGGGATCTTTGTGCTCGTGAATCTAGGTTGCAACCCTTTCGTGAAGGCAATTCTTGAACTGCTAGAGAAGTATGAGTCTTTAAATTCCTTGACCTCTTAAGAACAGATCAAAAAGACATGCTTGTTCCTTTGCGAACTCAACATGGCTTTATTGTTTTTTTTTAAATATACAGAACTGATGTCTATGCCTCTGGGACCAACTCAAAAGCCCGAAGGACAGTAACTTCAGCAGTGCCACAGTCCGATCTCCATTCAAGAGACAAAGCAGTGCACAACCTCTTATTTAATTAAAGCCTGTGTGCTTATTCAACTTTCAAAATGATTCCACCAATCTTATAACCCCTCAAGGTGGATGTCAGTGAAAGAAACTCTACACAAGTTTATTTTGAACACAAATATCTGGGTACAGCAGAGCTTCAGAGTAGGTGACGAGAGTGACCACCATACTCACGGGAAACAATATCCCAGACAAGCCCCCATTTTGTTATGTTCCCCAGCAATAAGACCAAATAATGTCAATCAAACAGAAGGGGGAAACTAACAAAGAGTCACTGACAACAACCAAAACAAAAGAAAAACCCACACCAAAAGTAAATTCAGGAAGCAAACCAAAAAGGTGGCGCAAAACAAAATCAGATACAGGATTGTTTGTCTAGAACTCAAAATGGGGAGTGCCACCTAAAGGTGTCAACCCTCTGCATTTATCAATGAAACTGAAGCACTGGGCCAGCCACTCTTAAATAGCACTGTATATTTGATGAGGGGCCAGGGGCTGATCTATACTGCCATGCTTATCAATGGGGTGCTGGCAAAGACCTTACCTCCAGCCTCACCTCTTTCCCACTCACCGATGGTCGTCGATTAGGTAGGTTTAGTCTGACCTCTTCAAGCTTCAACATAGTATATGTTTGTTTGTCAGATATCACCTATCCTAACTGCCAGTGGCAATAGAACAGGGACTGTGTGTGTATGTGTTCACAGAAACATGTATGGAGTCAGCACATGGAGACTTGCAAGATGATGTGAAGTCCAGTCTGACAGACGGGCTTGATACTGATGTCTTTACATGGAAAGAGACCTGTCACTTAGCATAAAATAATGTACTAAACTTTGACTTGTTTTGTCTTTTTTTAATTATTGAATTGAATCATATCAGTCATTATGGGGAGGGAGAAACCCTGTGTATTCTGCAAAAGGATCAAGGAACTCATTTTGTATACAGGACATCAGGTATACAGGTATGACCACTGTGACATGTTTGCCAAGGTAGCCTCATTTCCATCAGACAAAATTATGAATAGGCACAGTATCTGTTTCGGCTGGGAATGACAATAAAAGGTGCACATTGTTATTAGTAGAACACTGCTTCTATGGTAATTATGTAAAGGCTTGTTTATTCTACATTGACCTGTTACTACATTTGAAAGTTATCAAAACACTTTGTTTAGAATAACTACATAAATTCAGCAAATGCATTCTTCTCAAATGACTATGTAGGCTACTGACCTATTTAAAGCTTCCTCCGGCATCTCACCATACATAATAACCATACTGTAGTTATTGAACTCAACATGCATGAGGTTTGTTTGCTGATTGAGTGGTGTGAAACAGCTGCAGGCAAGATTCTGACAGATGGGTGTGTCTTGATGGTGGCAAGGACACACCCAAGAAACACCCACATCAAAGTTTAGCTTCTGTCATGGCCACCAGGATTTCTTGAGGAGCAACCCAAAAAACAAGGCCAAATTAGCCGCTGCAGTTCCCCTTTAAATATAACCTGCCCTATACAATAGCTTTCAACAAACCTGATTGGTGTAAACTTTAAGAAATGGTGGTATAAATAATACATTTTTAAATTAAAAGTATGTCAAATTATCCATTTATTTTTTCATAGGTGGTTGCAATCCTGTTGCACTTAGAGTGCTAAAAGAAAATCGATATGCCCAAAGTTTTGCATTAATTTGCAGGGGGACTCATAATTAAAAATAAATCCTGATCGTGCTGCCAACATAACACCCTGCTGCTATGAGAACGGTACTCAATGCAGCTGCTGTATAGGAGACGGGGGTGTCGTGTGTGTGCATGTCCTTGAAAAGAAAAAATGTGCAACATCAAACCGATGACAGTGCGAATAATAATAGGGTATATACAGTACATGACATTGGTATATATCAGCCAACAATGTTCCATGAAACAATGCCTACCATTGACTACACACTATACTTGACTCTTAAAATGATAGTTTATCATTAAGTCTCGATTTCTCGTCGGACTCTATTTTGTTCATTCTATTCAATATGCTGTTCTTGTTCTAATCTGTTACATTCTATTTCCATGATTAGAAAGGTGATACCCCTTGATAAGTTATAGTTTGAGCCATTTTCTCAAGACAATTGCTGATGGCTTGCTATGATTACCCAGCACTGAAATTACTGTTTGTTGTTGCAGTTATGCATAGGCATACATAGGCATACAGCATTGTGCCTACATTATGTCCACAGTCATCAAAGGCTACCAAAAGGTTAGTAATAACAATCAATACCAGGACATGATATTAGCTATTTTATTAAGGGTTTATTACATTCAATGAAGGAATTCTGACGGAAAATGATTGCATGAGAAGAATATCATAACCTGAAAATGGTTAACATTCAGTTTTACACCACTAAAAGACCCTTTAAACATTGAGTCATCTGAATATGAAAAAGCTTCTGATCTACATATATATTAACACATATAGCACCGAAGTGAAACTTTATAAATCTTAGTCATATTTAAACAAATAGTAAAATATATTCACAATTCAAGCCTAATGATCTTTTTAGTGCAATACTACATTCATATGACTGATTCATAAACTCAATAAAACATGATTTATAATCATTTTTCATTATATAATTTAATATCTGTGCTACAACTGGTAAATAGATCTAATGGAACGCATCTCTTGCATGGCTGAATGAAAACAAATGTTTTCCTTTGTGTGTCTCCAACGTTCTTAGGGAGGAAAAGCTATAGAGAAAATGAGCCTCCCCTCTTCAACATTGAACATTTTGACATCCATAGAAAGTTAGCCTTAGCCTGTGCCAGTCTGTTTGTGCTATCATGCCAAACATGACCATTATGCTGTGAGGCTAGACTGTGGGAAAGAGCACAAACAGATCAAGACCAGGGAAGACATGGCTTAGTTACACACGTAGAAAAAAAAAGGTGCTATCTAGAACCTAAAAGGGTTCTTTGGCTGTCCCCACACGAGAAACCTTTCAAGAACCCCTTTTGGTTCCAAGTAGAACCCTTCTGAGTTCCATGTAAAACCCTTTACACAGAGGGTTCTACATGGAACCCAAAAGAGTTCTACCAGGAACTAAAAAGGTTTCTTCTATGGAGACACCCGAAGAACCCTTTGTTCGAAGAGTGTATTGCATGAATTGATACAGCATTGGAAAGTATAGCTTTGGGAAACACTCAATCCCAGACCCTGAGATAAATAATTACTGTATAAGTTTCTTATACAGTGGCTGAAGAAATGTAAAATAACCAGGTCAATATGTGGTTACCATCTAACCTAAAAATGATAATTACATCATGGCATTTGGCCTTTACTGAGTAAGTACTTAGATTTAGGTTAATTTCAGTAGCTGCCCCCTCCCAAGAGTTATTTGTGCTCATATGGCTTTACTTGAAAATCACTGAGGAACACCCTAACTAATGAAAAAATAAGTCATTTGAAACAAGCAAAACAGGAGTCCTAGCACCACTTAAATTGTTTTACACTCAACAATGCTCAAGGCTAAGCTGTAGTAGCTATATAAACAAGAAATATCTGGTTCCATCAACTATTTTCTTCATGTACATTTTTATTAGGTGAGGTACCCCTTTTAAATCGCAGATATATTTTTATTCTATATTCATGAATACCATCTTCATGACTTAATTACTATTTAACTACAGTACCGTAGTATCTTCATGGTTATGGAAAGGGGAGAAACCAGTGTAAAAAGAAGCGTAATGGCGGAATTGGACAGCTCTTAAAAATAATAATCCTCTCTGATTTGGGAAGAGTACTGACCCACCATGCCTTCAGAATCTGCAGGTATAGTGAATAATAGCTAATAACTAGCTTCACATGGAGACCATGCTTGGTCCACAATACACTGCCCTGAGTGTCTGATTGCACAGAGCACCTTAAGGGGATTTGTATCAAACCAATCCAAGCAGTAAGGATTCTCGCTGTCTAATCTCACAATACATCAATGACATTACAACCAAGCACATTTTTACAATATATTTTTTTGAATTCTACAGAAAGTCTACAAAGCAGCAATAACATTAAACAGTGTTTAAATGTAGGAATGGAAACTACAAAATGTAGGTTTAGAATGGCACAAGTGAAAATTAAACAAGATCATATTTGGAAAAACTGTTGGGAGTGTGTGTGTGTTTAGTTTCCAGTTCCACTGTAGAGATCAACAGTACTGGAACTCAGGTTCCTGCTCTGCCTTAGCCTCCTATCACCTGCTGGACTCTGTAGAGAGAAAGAGGCAGAGAGACATGAGGGAGAGAGACATGAGGGAGAGAGACATGAGGCAGAGAGACATGAGGGAGAGAGACATGAGGGAGAGAGACATGAGGGAGAGAGACATGAGGGAGAGAGACATGAGGGAGAGAGACATGAGGCAGAGAGACATGAGGCAGAGAGACATGAGGGAGAGAGACATGAGGGAGAGAGACATGAGGGAGAGAGACATGAGGGAGAGAGACATGAGGGAGAGAGACATGAGGGAGAGAGACATGAGGGAGAGAGACATGAGGGAGAGAGACATGAGGCAGAGAGACATGAGGGAGAGAGACATGAGGGAGAGAGACATGAGGGAGAGAGACATGAGGGAGAGAGAATTAAAGAAAAACAGATAGAAAAAAACAACAAACACAAGGTCCATGTTTTATTGCTAAACTCGATTCTGAAGAGAGAATGATGGGGGTGTTTTTAGAACAGGTATCTTGGTCCTGGGTGAACTAAGGTGAACTATCCAGCAGGCATTGGATAAGTGGCTACAAGGCCATAACGCAAACTAAGCAAGAAGTATGAATAACGGTATATCCACTAGGAGACGTGTTACCTGAAAGGAGTCGTCGTCGTCACTGCTCTTGTTCAAATAGTTCAGAGAGGCAGCTCGTTTCATACTGCAACGGAATAACAAAGCATTTTCATTGGAGTGGGTCTCAAGCAAATGTATATGAAATGTCTTATGCTTTCGGAGAGTGTGTGGGTGAGGCTACTGACGGGTACTGGACCAAGAAGGAATAGCGTATCATGTTGTGTGAATTTGTGTGTCAAATGAATGTGAGGGTTCAACCAATGATGTATATAAACCCAGGATTGCTGATGCTATGTCATGGCCAATGAAAGGCTTTGAAGCCGCCGTTGACCTTAAGGGCCCCAGGACCAGTGGAAGCAAAATAACCCCATAACATCAAAGCCCCCCACCATATTTTACAGTAGGTATTTGTATTTATTATGGATCCCCATTAGCTGGTGCCAAGGCAGCAGCTACTCTTCCTGGGGTCCACCATAATACATTCACAGATTTCACAACACACTGTGTGGACTCAGGCCCCTACTCCATCATTACTACATATCTACAGTACTAAATCCATGTCTATGTGTGTGTATAGTGCGCATGTTATCGTGTGTATGTATACATGTGCCAGTGCATACGGTTTGTGTTGCTTCACAGTCCCCTCTGTTCCATAAGGTGTATTTTTTATGTTTTTTAAATCTAATTTTACTGCTTACATCAGTTACTTGATGTGTAATAGAGTTCCATGTAGTCATGGCTCTACGTAGTACTGTGTGCCTCGCATAGTCTGTTCTGGACTTGGGGACTGTGAAGAGACCTCGTGGCCTATCTTGTGGGGTATGCTTTGGTGTCCGAGCTGTGCGCCAGCAGTTCAAACAGACAGCTTGGTGCATTCAACATGTCACCTCTCATAAAAACAGATTGACATTCATATTATTAATATTAGCTCCCAGTGTACATCCAAGGGCCAGCCGTGCTGCCCTGTTCTGAGCCAATTGCAACTTTCCTAAGTCCTTTTCTGTTGCACCTGACCACACAACTTTACAGCAGTCCAGGGGCAACAAAACCAGGTCCTATAGGACCTGCCTGGTTGATAGTGCTGTTAAGGCAGAGCAGTGCTTTATTCTTGATATACTTCTCCTCTTAGCTACTATTATATCAATATGTTTTGACCATGACAGTTTACAATCCAGGGTTACGCCAAGCAGTTTAGTCACCTCAACTTGCTCAATTTCCACATGATTTATTACAAGACTATGCTAAGGTTCTGGGTTTAGTCAATTATTTGTCCCAAATACAATGCTTTTACTAACTTATTCCTTGCCACCCACCTACTCCAAAACTAACTGCAACTCTTTGTTAAGTGTTAAAGCCAGTGGCATGTCATTAGTAAAGATTGAAAAAAGTAAATTGGCCTAGACAGCTGCCCTGGGGAATTCCTGATTCTACCTGGATTATGATGGAAAAACTTCCACTAAAGAACACCCTCTGTTCTATTAGACAAATAACTCTTTATGCACAATATAGCAGGGGGTGTAAAGCCATAACACAGACTATGATCAATAATGTCAAAAGCCGCACGGAAGTCTAACAAAACAGCCCCCACAATCTTATCAATTTCTCTAAGCCAATCAGTCATTTTTGTAAGTGCTGTGCTTGTTGAATATTCTTCCCATATATGCATGCTGAAAGTTTGTAGTCAATTTGATTACTGTAAAATAGCATTGTATCTGGTCCAAAAGTTTACTCAGGGTTGGTAACAGGCTGATTGGTCAGCTATTTCAGCCAGTAAAGGGGGTTTTACTATTCTTGGGTAGCAGAATGACCTTTGCTTCCCTCCAAGCCTGGGAGCACACATTCTAGTAGGCTTAGACTGAAGATATGGCAAATAGAGGAGTGGCAATATCATCCACTATTATCCTCAGTCATTTTCCATCCATGTTGTCAGACCCCAGTGGCTTTTCATTGTTGTTGGTCACAAATGATTTTCTCACCTCTTTCACACTCACTTTACAGAATGCAAAATTACTCGTCTTTCATAATTTGGTCAGATATACTTGGATGTGGTGTCAGCGTATGTTGCGGACACCACATTCATTTTTCGATGCCAAACTCACCACCGGTGTGTGTGGCCAAAGAGCTCTATTTCATGTCATCGGACCATAGCACCGGTTTCAATCCAAGTGCCAATGCTGTTTTGCAAACTCCAAGGAACTGCTATTGTGAGATGGGTCTTGGATCCTTTGAAAGGCAAGTGGCCACGCATCTTATGTGAGAGCACACAGGCCAAATTTTACAGCAAAATCGTACTCGAACACTGTTATAATAGCAGTTGCCAGAGGCGCAACACTGGGGTCTGAAGTTATCATGTAATCTTCAAAGCATTTTATTCTCTGATCCTTGCCACTTTATTATGGGCATTTAGAGCCATTTGAATGAAGAAGTATTACATATTGTACCTTTAAGCCAGCAAAATGTTATAACTGTGCATGGGGTGTGAGGACTCAATAAGCACTGTGTGTTTGCGCATGTTTCTCTCTCTTACTGGAGGTTGCGTGGGTCGGGGGGACCGTTCCCCTGTAGTTTCTTCACCAGCATCTCGCTGCTTCGCCGTAAGACATCCCGGAGCCTCCCCATCGACCCTGCTCTCCTCAGGCCCCCACTGCCATCCTGAAACAACACCAGGGTCAGACAGTCCTGGAAACTCAAGTCTCCCAATCCATTCCTGATGGATCCCAGGGGGTGTGCACATTATTTCCCACTCCAGCCCAAACATACCAGATTGCTCTGACAAATTGGGTCCAAAAAGCATCCGGAATAAATCTCGGCTGCCATCCTGAAACTTCCTTTACAATACCCAATTAGGGTTGTTTGTGCTGACCTAGAACAAAAGCCTGCAGACCTAAGGGCTCTTCAGGGGTGTGTCAACAATCTAGTAAAGTGGCTTACTCATACTCACCGTGTCTCCTTTCCTTCATCTGCTATGATGGGTTAGGGTTAGTACTGAAAGACTAAAATCAAGTCTACAAATTTGTATCCACCTTATGGTTTTATACTGTTCAGTATTTTTCAGACCAGTGCAAATGAAGGCAGCAGACGAGAAGCTACCGAACCTAACCCTGCACTCGCTAAGGCATAGTCAAGGGCATTATTTCAAAATCAGTACTTCTCCAGTAGGGCGAATTTACAGTATGTCAAAGATAATGAATTTCAAACAAAAATGTATGAATAGGATGAAGCTGTAGAAATGCTCTGCTTTGAGAAACTAGTCTTTCATGCCACAACTGAAGCAAACCTTCAGTACTTAGGGACTTAAACACTAAGTGCACACTTCAGGTAGAAGGGGGTGAAATGTAATTGGATTAAATCTGCAGCCTATTGCTGTGTACTACATTTTAGTACTGCAGTGAAGCTTTTATGCACCAGAACTTCCGGGTTGTGAAACTAGGTCAGTGGACTCCAGAGGGGGAAGATAAAGAGAGGGAGAGCTCATATTGGATGTGCGGTTCCCCCTCAGGTTGGTTTACACAAGCAGCCAGCCAAAGAAAAGCCCAAAATGAAAGTCTTTATTTTCAGTCAATGTCAAACAAGGTTTAGAGACACATTCATCACAATGCAACAAAGGGATGCCAAGACAGGAGTATTAGTCATGGAGAGCATTCTACAGACAGACCAATGAAATAGTGTGACATAGCTAAATTGCTCCACTACATAGGCCAACCAGCCGGACAGCTAATGTGTTTCAGCATTGGCTAGCTCCACTATTACCGTTTATTATTATTATTATTATTAAATTCGGTTAGCAACATTGGAGCCGTCTCTTTCCACCGAGATACCAAAATGCCACAGTTACATGGAATTGCATTTTCATATGGTATCAAGTGTAATTACCTTTAACTACACATGAGCTAATTGAAGTAATAGTCTCATAGTACAGCATCTGTTTTGGTTTAGCACATGCACTTTATAACATTATCTGTAAATGTACTGATGTACTAGTATATACCTGCACTGATTGTGATACAGTTATTATATAATAGTTAAAAGTGCTTAAAGAGTAACTACATGGCATACAGGCAACTTCAATTTGGTGGTGTTGGCTAATGCTGAAACGACTGGCTAGCTAGGTTAGTTACTAGTACTACACTTATTCAGCCTAAAATACATCATATAAAGATACTATAGTTTAGAATGAGGGAAACTGACTGAAACATGGGACATATAAAATAAAAACTGGGAACAGTTAGTGGACAACAATGAGCACATTTCAAGCTACAGAGCGGTTTGAAAAATCTTTACATTCAGGTAACATAACTGTTAAACGAGGCCTCACAATGATCACACCTAAATCCCCAATCTAAAGCCGATCTTTAAGCATAGCAATGTTGTCATCAGGAGCATTCATAAAATCTGATGTCAATTCATAACATATATCTTATGAGCAGCCAGCTAGGTCACATGTCACTGTGTTCAAGGTAACTATATTGTTGGCTGACAAGACAGCTAACCTTGGTCGTTTCATGTGCGCCATGGCTGTTCATAGGTGTTATAAACTAACATAAGCTGTTATGACTGCCTTACGTCATAGCAGGGTAAAGTAGGCTTTAAAGATGAGACGATAACAAGAGTGAAAGCTGTGTGAGGAACAACAAGAGGACCATCAAGTTAAAACCAAATAAGTGACCTCACCAAATGCCACTCAGAAGCTTACAAAAGCAAATACAACTTTGTGTTTGTGTGTCTCTGGTGTTCGTGTCCCTTTTCCAATGGCTACTTCAAAATATGAAACAAGATTCTCTGGCATGGAGCATAACTAGAGAAAGCATTTCTTTCCCCAAGCTATGGCTTTGGAGAAAGCAATTTGCACAATGCCATTCAATTCAAAGACACTGATTCTACAGTTAGCAAGCTGTTCCTCTTTAAAACGTCAATACCATAGTCAGGCACAGACACCATCATTACTAACCTTATGGCTATATTATAATAATAATACATTGCTTAGAGGGACAATGCAAAGATAAATAAACATTATGATAAACACTATCCTATATAAGACATTATTTAAAAAGTAAACTAAATAAAAACAGGAGACAGATACACTAATCTCAATAAACCATAAGTAATCGATGTGTAAACTCAAAAGGTGCTTTTAAGTGGCGACGTGACTTGGAATCATAATAGCGTCACGATATACATTTTTTAAATTGTCTTACATTTGCTCCTATATAAACACAACAGTACGCATAAATAATTTACAAGGGTCATGGTCACACTTAAAACAGGTTGCAAGTTAACAAAATTAGTGAACATAAAAAAGGCACCAAGGTAGATCAATCCTGGTCAAATATCAGGACAAAAAGCTGGCAGCAGCGAAATAAAAAGCACTACTCTAGCTGGTTGCTCTTCAGTGGCCAATAATATTTTAGAGATAACAAAACGAGATAAAAATTCTGACTGGTCTCATTTGGTAATGGACCAATACTTGATGCCCTTCTAACTGTGTGACTGTGCTTAGTGGAAATATGAAGATCAATGTAAAAGCAATCATATTTGCATACAAGAAGAACAGAAAAAAAGAGAAAATCAAACAACCAAAGCTTTGATAGTCAAGTTTCCAGTGTTCAGTTGGACTCTGGTGCCACCATCTCTTATTGGTTAGAATATCATACATACTATACAAGTGATGACACAGCAAGAGAAAGGGAGAGTCGGGGATCGAGGAAGAGTCGGGGATCGAGGAAGAGTCGGGGATCGAGGAAGAAAAAGGGAGAGTCGGGGATCGAGGAAGAAAAAGGGAGAGTCGGGGATCGAGGAAGAAAAAGGGAGAGTCGGGGATCGAGGAAGAAAAAGGGAGAGTCGGGGATCGAGGAAGAAAAAAGGGAGAGTCGGGGATCGAGGAAGAAAAAAGGGAGAGTCGGGGATCGAGGAAGAAAAAAGGGAGAGTCGGGGATCGAGGAAGAAAAAAGGGAGAGTCGGGGATCGAGGAAGAAAACGGGGAGAGTCGGGGATCGAGGAAGAAAAAGGGAGAGTCGGGGATCGAGGAAGAAAAAGGGAGAGTCGGGGATCGAGGAAGAAAACGGGAGAGTCGGGGATCGAGGAAGAAAAAGGGAGAGTCGGGGATCGAGGAAGAAAAAGGGAGAGTCGGGGATCGAGGAAGAAAAAGGGAGAGTCGGGGATCGAGGAAGAAAAAGGGAGAGTCGGGGATCGAGGAAGAAAAAGGGAGAGTCGGGGATCGAGGAAGAAAAAGGGAGAGTCGGGGATCGAGGAAGAAAAAGGGAGAGTCGGGGATCGAGGAAGAAAAAGGGAGAGTCGGGGATCGAGGAAGAAAAAGGGAGAGTCGGGGATCGAGGAAGAAAAAGGGAGAGGGGGATAGAGGAAGAAAAAGGGAGAGTCGGGGATCGAGGAAGAAAAAGGGAGAGGGGGATAGAGGAAGAAAAAGGGAGAGGGGGATAGAGGAAGAAAAAGGGAGAGAGGAGGAGAAAGGGAGAGACAGGGAGAGAGGAAGAGAAAGGGAGAGACAGGGATAGAGGAAGAGAAAGGCTGAAAATGTGATGCAGCATGATGAGAGAAATGAGTGGGCATGAACGAGAGAGCTAGAGAGAGGGATAAAGAAAACGCAAGAGGAAAAGAGACCAGGAGAAGAGGGCCAGAGTGGAAAACGCAAGAGGAAAAGAGACCAGGAGAAGAGGGGCAGAGTGGAAAACGCAAGAGGAAGAGGGCAAGAGACCAGGAGAAGAGGGTCAGAGTATGGAAAACGCAAGAAGATGGAGAACATGCGTGGGAGTGAGAGACCCCGAAAGGATGGGAAGAGAAAGATTGGGAGTTAAAAGGTATAATCGGTTTTGTGGGGATGAAGGAGGAGTCCTCCATGAAAGATTAGAAGAGGCTTCACACAGAGGAAGTGACAAGAGACATCCATTTTGATTCGATTGGCTTGATTGGTTGAGGAGAGTGAGGCGGAGGAAGGTCATCCTGCTGATTTAGGCCTAATGGAGGACGGAAAGAGAAGAGAACAAGAACAGTGGAGAGCGAAAGAGACAGACAAGAGAAATTGAGGAGAGAGAGAGAACCAGAACGGGGAGAAAGAGACATACAGCAGAAAAGAGAAAGATGAGACAAAAACACAGGCAGAAAAACACAAGGTTAACACACCCTTCAAGAGAGGAATATAGCAAGATTAAAAGATCAAAGCTTAGAACATTATTTTATGACCAATATTAAACCATCTTTATCAAATGACTGCACATGTGCCATAAAGAATGAACAAGTAGAAGACAATCATTTGTGGCCCTACACTGTCTGACAATTATATCACATTTGAAAAGGTTTAGAGAAGAACGCTTTTGTAGTCGTCGCTACGCTGCACTGAACGCAGTGAGCTAATGACATCAGTGTGAACCGCAGTGGGACTCTAGGGGCACCTTAGCAGTCTGCTCACCCTGCAATGCAGCGTGCTCCTAGCCATCTACAGTTGGGGACCAGGGCTGTGGAGAATCTGCTTTAAAACTGGTTAGAAACCATTATACACCAAGTATACCAAACATTAGGAACAGCTTCCTAATATTGAACAGCCTCAATTCGTCTAGGCACGCACTCTACAAGGTGTCGAAAGCGTTCCGCAGGGGTGCTGGCCCACGTTGACTCTAATGCTTCCCACAAGCTTGTCAAGTTGGCTGGATGTCCTTTGGGTGGTGGACCATTTTTGATACACACAGGAAACTGTTGAAAGTGAAAAGAACTGCAACGCTGCTGGGTTTGACACAAACCGATGCGCCTGGCACCTACCAACATACCCCGTTCAAAGGCATTTTTTGTCTTGCCCATTCACCCTCAATGACACATTCCATGTCTCAATTGTCTCGGCTTAAAAATCCCTCAACCTGTCACCTCCCCTTCATCTACACTGATTGAAGTGGATTTAACAAGTCACATCAATAAGGGATTATAGCTTTCACATGGCCAGTCTCAGGTATACCTAGTATATATTAAACCCAGTATAATATATAAAGATGTGATTAGAAGATAAGTTATTATTAATATGTCTTCTGGATTGACAAGTTGCTGGCAAAGTACCAAATCTATGTTAGAAATACACTACATGAGCATCTCATTCCAAAATCATGGGCACTTCTATTGAGTTGGTCCCCGCTTTGCTGCTATAACAGCCTCCACTAGATGTTGGAACATTGCTGTAGGGACTTGCCTCCATTCAGCCACAAGAGCATTAGTAAGGTTGGGCATTAATGTTGGGCGATTAGGCCCGCAGTCAGCGTTCCAATTCATCCCGAAGGTGTTTGATGGGGTTGAGGTCAGGGCTCTGTGCAGGCCAGTCAAGTTCTTCCACACCGATCTCAAAAAACCATTTCTGTATGGACTCCGCTTTGTGCATTGTCATGCTGAAACAGGAAAGGGCCTTCCCTAAACTGTTGCCACAAAGTTGGAAGCACAGAACCATCTAAAATGTCATTGTATTCTGTAGCGTTAAGATTCCCATCACTGGAACTAAGGGGCTTAGCCCAAACCATGAAAAGCAGCCCCAGACCATTATTCCTCCTCCACCTAACTTTACAGTTGGCTCTATGCATTGGGGCAGGCAGCGGTCCCCATAGCATCCACCAACCCAAGGTTAATTCGTCAGACTGCCCAGATGATGAAGTGTGATTTATGACTCCAGAGAACACATTTCCACTGCTGGAGAGTCCAATGGTGGCACCCTTTACACCACTCCAGCCGACGCTTGGCATTGCGCATGATGAGCGTAGGCTTGTGTGTGGAACTCGTTAGTGAGTGATGCAACCCGAGGACAGACTTTTAAAAATATTTTTTATGCACTTCAGCGGTCCCGTTCCGTGAGCTTGTGTTGCCTAGCGCTGAGCCGTTGCTGCTCCTAGACGTTTCCACTTCACAATAACAACACTTACAGTTGAGCGGGGCAGCTCTAGCAGGGCAGACATTTGATTAAGTGACTTGTTGGAAAGGTGGCATCCTATGAAGGTGCCACGTCGAAAGTCACGGAGCTCTTCAGTAAGGCCCTCCTACTGCCAATGTTTTTCGATGGAGATTGCATGGCTGATTTTAAACACTTGTCAGCAATGGGTGAAGCCAAAATAGCTGAATACAATCATTTGAAGGGGTACACACACATACTTTTGTATATATAGTGTATATTTTACACTACATTTGCACTCTATGCCTTCCTAAATAATATATTAAGTCTTAGGTGTGCGTGTCTGTGCAGTGCACTCACCCCGTTCCAGTCCACGCTGCCGTCCTCCCCCGCTTCGGAGGCGCTCTCATATTTTACGCTGCTCAGACTCTCCCTGCTCCTCCTCCTGTCTCCGTCTCTCTGCAGCTCCACCACACCCTGAACAAAACACACAAATCTGTTCAATTTTGCAATATCATTTCACCTTTTGATCTAACATTATTATTGAAAGTAATTGGTGCAACTGATTGGTAAAATCAGTAAACCATGCAGTCACAAACACACAATCAAGCAAAATAGTCCATGAATATACAGATGTGAAACACTAATAACAAATATGCAACAATAGGTCTTAAAGTCTCTGTGGATGTCTGCCTTCAGTTCAAGCATTTCCATAACTGAATATACACAAGTTTGGATTTAAGCTTGAACGTGTGTGTTTTTATAAAATGTGAGAAGCTGACCTGTTTTCGGGACCTCAAGGCACACTCCTCCAGGGTCTCAGCGGCCTCCATCTTGCCTTGCCGGCGATACAGAGCTCCCAGATTACGCAGAGTGGTGTTGACAGTGGGGCTGATGGACACACACCAAGTTCACTTCAAAAATCACTGCAGTGACTAGAGATGCCAATCAGTACCATTCCTTTACTTCGGTAGTTCTAACAAGTCTTTAAGTGGACTTCTTACCTGTTCACCTTGCAATTCTTATACCAGCCGCCATAATCTCCATAGCCGTCTTTGCTCTGGTGATACAAGGAAAGAGGGGAGGGTGGGGGAGAGGGAGAGAGGATAGAGAGGGGGAAGAGAGGATAGAGGGGGAAGAGAGGATAGAGGGGGAAGAGAGGATAGAGGGGGAGAGAGGAGCACAAAAATGCACGTCACAAAAAGGGAAACCCCTCATTCTCCAAAAAGTCCCTTCCGATTGACTCAGATATTTGATATCAAACACAGCGGGGACAACATCATGTGCACCCTCCCTTGAGGAGTGTTTGGTAAGAGCTTTTTGTTGCTGCTGATTTCAGTTAGCAGGATGTTGCTGCCTCGATGTGTATGGTGTCATATCGCTGAGCCTACACAAAACAAGCACCCCCCCCCCCTTCATTTTTGACATTTAGCAGACGCTCTTATCCAAAGCAACTTACAACAGTGAGCGCATACATTTAAATGTTTCTTACTGGTCCCCCATGGGAATCAAACCCACAACCCCGGTGTTTCAAGCACCATGCTCTACCAAATCAGGAACACGGGACCAGACAGTATTGACAAGTAAACAAAATAGGCACACACACACTTTACATAGACTCACCTTGCACTCCTCCCGCTCCTCGGCATGCACCCAGATGGGCTTGTTCTCAGCTGCAGAGACAGAGGAAAAAGAGAAATGTGTGCTGTATGCTGGAAAAAACATCCTCAACCAGTAACAGACAGGCATTTTAGCAAAACGGTAGCATATAGATGTAGACACCTGCACCGTGCTGACATTTAGGCAATATTATTTAAACTTGGTTCCTTTCTTTCGTGAGACAAGATCCTATCGCAACCTCTCAATCTCAGTAATGGTTTGAGATTTTTTAAACTCTGTTTCAACCTGAGACCAGAGTTCTGATAATCCCTCAAATTCATCCCCACCGCCCTCACATAATCAATTGAGACCTATTTGTTAATTAACCGTGTATTATATATTGGCATAGTAAGAAAGTGAAGAGAGACATGGTCACAATTATGTCTCAAATTGATTGAGAATATGGAAAAGGAAATGTGAAAATAAAGTCAACCCATCATTTCACATGTTAAATCTTGAGAGAACTTTGATGAAAGCATTTCATTTAATTATGGATCAAAAATAAAACTAAGCATATTTAATGACATTAAAAAAAAGAAGAAGTTAGAAATCATTCAAAATAAAATCTAAAAGAATATTGTCAA
This sequence comes from Oncorhynchus kisutch, assembly GCF_002021735.2. Lineage (NCBI taxonomy): Eukaryota > Metazoa > Chordata > Actinopteri > Salmoniformes > Salmonidae > Oncorhynchus > Oncorhynchus kisutch. Next base: position 37,364,610 of record NC_034193.2, on the reverse strand, counting down.
TGTCAGAAACAGTCAATACAAACTCAACATAACATGAATGACAACGGAAGCACAGTAAAGAAAAATACATGAGAAATGAAAAGGATGTGGAAGCTTACTTGAAATATGGCATGTTAAGCCTGAATAACACTAACCATAATAAAGACATCATGCTTATCAAAACAAATAGTTTGACGGTGTATAATAACCAACCTTTGTTTTCTTTACAGCGACATACAGAAGTATTATGCTCGTAGTTAGAAGAAAAGGTTGGCTGTAGTAAGTGGTCATGTATGTGATTCTATAACAGTGTTACGAAGGCATTGTGTCAAGACTACTTCAAAAAGGGATTTCTAAAGAAAGTTGGTGAAGTAAGAGACGTCATGACAGATGAACCCAACTCACTAACTCACTATTATAAAAATCATGAAAAATATCAAAAAGTATGGAATTTTAACACAAAAACAAGCAACACAAAACGAACAAAAACCGAGACTTAAATATCTTTGTTCACATTCTTTATATCGCAACTGGTAATAAATAATTAAATGCTGGGCAATATAATAAGCACCACCTATGTAAACCAAGTTGGATTTAGTTTTGGTTTCAGAAATGTTTCACTCTGGGGAAAAACCCCCCATCAATGTTCCACTCACCTTCATTATTGTGTATCATATGCACATGCCCAGTGATTATCCTACAATGTGACATGGCATTTAGAGTGAAAGGTCAAGAAAACCTTTAATGGCACTTTGATCATCCATAACACCTCAAATGAAAAATATCATTCAATTGAGCATCAGAAACAACTAGCAAATGCTAGAAAATAGGAAAAATGTTCAAGTTCCTAATACATTCAATATGGGAAGAAGTCCATTCTTTTTTTCTTCCAAATACTTCTTTCAATTTAGGAATTTAACAAAACCTGTTAGTTAGCCAGCTAGCCCTTCAAATATTCTAAATCTTTACTTCTACTAAACATTTATTTCAAATACTCTATACTCCTCGTAACCAGTTGTTTTCTTTATGATCTAGAAAGTAAAACATTATTTTGAAGTATTTATGGAACAGCTCTTAAATCAGTCTGCTCTAGCCTGCACTATTCTATAAGTGGTTGAACCCTACACTTCAAGTCAAATGTTGACTATGTTCTCATTAGCAATGAACCCTTACACTTCAAGTCGACTTGTCAACTACGTTGTCATTAACTAGGCGTCATAACTCATCCTGATAATTGATGGCAAAATCTGACAAATCAGTTAGCTAGTTTGCCAGTACAAAATGCTACATGTGAAATAAAGTGTTCTACAATGTCAGATCCACAGACTGACTGTATGTCTGTGGTCAGTACAGTCCAGCGCTCGATTGTTCATTCTAGAAACCCAACACTTTGAATTCATGTAAAATAAACACTAGAACGTACTGTATCTTTGAGTAGACGAAGAACAGATTGAAAAAAAGGTTTGCAAATAAGGAGGCAAAGTGACTACTACCCCCAAGTGTTTGTTGTGGCCCTTTCGAGTTTTGGACTAGTTTGCTCACCATCCACGGATCCAAATTCCTTCTCGTGAGCTTGGGTGAGAATCTCTTTGTAAAGGATTTCCGCCTCCTTGTACTTCCCCTGCTTCAAGTAACACGAAGCCTGGGAGACGAGAGGAAAAGGCTCAGAGAGTTCAGACATTTCACCTTTGAACTAAAAGTATACACAATGCAAATCACTGAACCAGGTTCCATCTACACAAAGCAACAACCATCACAGTTAATGAGATTTAAAAGGAAACAAAGTTCATTCCCTGCACCATCTTGTTTAGTCTACCACCAATATAAATACAAGCATAACAGGATCAAAGAGCTACGGCAAGGATGAGCAACTTTGGTTCTCATAGGACAGGGTTGTCAAACTCAATCCACGGAAGGCCTAGTGTCATTCTAAAATATTTTTATTAAGCCCTAGACAAGTAGGTGTGGGGAGTTAGTTCATCAATCAAGTGCAAGGGAGGAGCGAAATCCCCCAGACACATGGCCCCTCTGTGGAATGATTTTGACACCGGTGTCATAGGGCCTTAGTGTCTACAGGTTTTTGTTCTTATTTAGACCTGAGAAATCAGGTGTCGGCACTTCTGTGCAATTAGTGTCAGATGAAAGAGAAAACCAGCAGACAGAGTTATTCACCAACGAGCAGCAGTAGTCAAGAACGGCAGTCAAAAGCCAGGCAGCCCCCTCACCAGGTTGTTCTTGGTCTTGGCCACGTTGGGGTCATCAGGGCCCAGCCTGCGCTCGTAGATCTCCAGGGCACGGCAGTAGTAGTACTCCACCTCTTCGTACTTGCCCTGGTTCTGACACAGCAGGGCCAGGTTGTTCAGCTGCTTGGCCACATCAGGATGGTCCTTGCCCAGCACCTATATGGGAGGCGAGAGGACAGAAGCATCAAACACAAGTTGAGGTGCAGCCAAATAATCAAAGACGGCAACGCAACTCATTTTTTAAGATGTACTGTATAAAGTCTCAGTCAAAAGTGGACACCTACTCATTCCAGGGTTTTTCTTTATTTTCCCTATTTTCTACATTGCAGAATAATAGTGAAGACATCAAAACTATGAAATAACATATGGAATTACAAAGTAACCCAAAAAGTGTTAAATCAAAATATATTTTAGATTGTTCAAAGTAGCCACCCTTTGCCTTGATGACAGCTTTGCACACTCTTGGCATTCTCTCAACCAGCTTCATGAGGTTGTCACCTGGAATGCATTTCAATTAACAGGTGTGCCTTGTTAATTTGTGGAATTTCTTTCCTTCTTAATGCGTTTGAGCCAATCAGTTGTGTTGTGACAAGGTAGGGGTGGTACACAGAAGATCCAAAGTCCATATTATGGCAAGAAGAGCTCAAATAAGCAAAGAGAAACAACAGTCCATCATTACTTAAAGACACGTAGGTCTGTCAATGCCGGAAAATGTCAAGAACTTTGAACGTTTCTTCAAGCGTAGTCGCAAAAACCATCCAACGCTATGATGAAACTGGCTCTCATGAGGACTGCCATAGGAAAGGAAGACCCAGAGTTACCTCTGCTGCAGAGGATAAGTACATTAGTTAATTGTACCTCAGATTGCAGCCCAAATAAATGCTTCACAGAATTCAAGTAACAGACACATCAACGGTTTAATATATATATATTTCACTTTTATTTAACCAGGTAGGCAACTTCGACCTAGCCAAGATAAAGCAAAGCAGTGCGACAAAAAACAAGTTACACGTGGGATAGACAAAAGTAGAGTCAATAACACAACAGAAAAATCTATATACAGTGTGTGCAAATGGCTTAAGGAGGTAAGGCAATAAATAGGCCATAGTAGCAAAGTAATTACAATTTAGCAAATTAACACTAGTGATAGATGTGTAGATGTGCAAGAACAATTTTTTTTTAACAAAAACAATATGGGGATGAGTTAGGTAGCTGGATGGGCTATTTACAGATGGGCTGTGTACAGCTGCAGCGATAGGTAAGCTGCTCAGAGAGCTGATGCTTAAAGCTAGTGAGGGAAATAGAAGTCTCCAACTTCAGCGATTATTTCAATTAGTTCCAGTCATTGGCAGCAGAGAACTGGAAGGAAAGGCAGCCAAAGAGGTGTTTGCTTTGGGGATGACCAGCGAGATATACCTGCTGGAGCGTGCGCTACGGGTGGGTGTTGCTAAGGTGACCAGTGAGCTTAGATAAGGCGGAGCTTTAGCTAGCAAAGACTTATAGATGACTTGGAGACAGTGGGTTTGGCGACGAATATGTAGCGAGGGCCAGCCGACGAGAGCATACAGGTCGAAGTGGTGGGTGGTATATGGGGCTTTGGTGACAAAACAGATGGCACCGTGATAGACTACATCCCATTTGCTGAGTAGAGTGTTGGAGGCTATTGTGTAAATTACATCACATTAGTCAAGGATCGGTAGGTTTCACGAGGGTATGTTTGGCAGCGTGAGTGAAGGAGGCTTTGTTGCGAAATAGGAAGCCGATTCTAGATTTAATTTTATATTGGAGATGCTGGAAGGAGAGTTCAGTCTAGCCAGACACCTACGTATTTGTAGTTGTCCACATATTCTAAGTCAGAACCGTCCAGAGTAGTGATGCTAGTTGGGCAGGCGGTTTTGGGCAGCGATCGGTTGAAAAGCATGCATTTAGTTTCACTAGCATTAAAGACCATTTGGAAGCCACGGAAGGAGTTGTATGGCACGGAAGCTAGTTTGTAGGTTTGTTAACCTCTTGAAGCTATGGGGGCGCTATTTCAAAACGTGCCCGTTTTAAGCGCAATATTTTGTCACGAAAAGATGCTCGACTATGCATATAATTGACATTTCCAAAACTGCAAAGATATTATCTGTGAGTGCCACAGAACTCATGCTACAGGCAAAACCAAGATTAAACTTCAAACAGGAAATGAGCAGAATTTTTGAGGCTCTGTTTTCCATTGTCTCCTTATATGGCTGTGAATGTGCCATGAACGAGCCTAAGCTTTCTGCCGTTTGGCCAAGGTGTCTGCAGCATTGTGACGTATTTGTAGGCATATCATTGGAAGATTGGCCATAAGAGACTAGATTTACCAGGTGTCCGCCCGGTGTCCTTTGTCTAAATTGGTGCGTAATCTTCAGCTGCAGGCATTTTCCCATGGGATTTAGAGGAGAAAGCACATTTCCACGAACGATATATCATCGAAGAGATATGTGAAAAACACCTTGAGGATTGATTCTCAACAACGTTTGCCATGTTTCAGTCGATATTATGGAGTTAATTTGGAAAAAAGTTTGGCGTTTTGATGACTGAATTTTCGTTTTTTTTTTGGTAGCCAAACGTGACGCACCAAACGGAGCGATTTCTCCTAAACAAATAATCTTTCAGGAAAAACTGAACATTTGCTATCTAACTGAGAGTCTCCTCATTGAAAACATCCGAAGTTCTTCAAAGGTAAATGATTTTATTTGAATGCTTTTCTGTTTTTGTGAAAATGTTGCCTGCTGAATGCTAACGCTAAATGCTACGCTAGCTATCAATACTGTTACACAAAAGCATATTTTGAAAATCTGAGATGACAGTGTTGTTAACAAAAGGCTAAGCTTGAGAGCTAGCATATTTATTTCATTTAATTTGCGATTTTCATGAATAGTTAACGTTGCGTTATGGTAATTGGCTTGAGGCTGTAGTCACGATCCCGGATGGCTCGACGCAAGAAGTTAACACAGTGTCCAAAGAAGGGCCAGAAGTATACAGAATCATGTAATCTGCATAGAGGTGGATCAACAAATCACCTGCAGCAAGAGCGACATCATTGATATATACAGAGAAGAGAGCCGGACTGAGAATTGAACCCTGTGGCACTCCCATAGAGACTGCCAGAGGTCCGGACAACAGGCCCTCCGATTGGACACACTGAACTCTATCAGAGAGGTAGTTGGTGGACCAGGCAAGGAAGTCATTTGAGAAACCAAGGCTGTTGAGTCTGCCGATAAGAATGTGGGGATTGACAGAGTCGAAAGCCTTGGCCAGGTTAATGAAGACGGCTGCACAGTGCTTTTATTGATGGCGGATTGCACAGCGGAGAAGGTACGATGGGATTTGAAATGGTCAGTGATCTGTTTGTTAACTTGGCTTTCGAAGACTTTAGAAAGGCAGGGCAGGATGGATATAAGTCTGTAACAGTTTGGGTCTAGAGTGTCACCCCCTTTGAAGAGGGGGATGACCGCGCAGCTTTCCAATCTTCAGGAATCGGGCGATACGAAAGAGGTTGAACAGACTAGTAATAGCGTTTGCGGTGGCGGATCATTTTAGAAAGAGGGTCCAGATTATCTAGCCCAGCTGATTTGTACGGGTCCAGGTTTTGCAGCTCTTTCAGAACATCTGCTATCTGGATGAAGGAGTAGCTGGGGAGGCTTGGGCAAGTAGCTGCGGAGCTGTTGGCCGGGGTTGGTGTAGCCAGGAGGGAAGCATGGCCAGCCGTAGAGAAATGCTTATTGAAATTCTCAATTATCGTATTATTATTTATCGGTGGTGACAGTGTTTCCTAGCCTCAGTGCAGTGGGCAGCTGGGAGGAGGTGCTCTTATTCTCCATAGACTTTTTGGAGTTAGAACTACAGGATACACATTTCTCTTTGAAAAAGCTAGCCTTTGCTTTCCTAACTGACTGTGTGTATTGGTTCTTGACTACCCTGAAACGTTACATATCGCGGGGACTGTTTGATGCTAGTGCAGTACACCACAGGATGCTTTTGTGCTGGTTGAGGGCAGTCAGGTCTGGAGTGAACCAAAGCTATATCTGTTCTTAGTTCTAAATTTATTGAAAGGGGCATGCTTATTCAAGATGGTGAGGAAATTACTTTTAAAGAACAACCAGGCATCTTCTACTGACAGGATGAGGTCAATATCCTTCCAGGATACCCGGGCCAGGTCGATTAGAAAGGCCTGCTCACAGAAGTGTTTAAGGGAGCATTTGACAGTGAGGAGGGGTGGTCGTTTGACCGCAAAGCCATAACGGATGGAGGAAATGGGGCAGTGATCGCTGAGATCCTGATGGAAAACAGCAGAGGTGTATTTGGATAGCAAGTTGGTCAGGATAATATCTATGAGGGTGCCCATGTTAACAGATTTAGGGTTGTACCTGGTGGGTTCCTTGATAGTTTGTGTGAGATTGAGGGCATCTAGCTTAGATTGTAGGATGGCCGGGGTGTTAAGCATGTTCAGAGGAGTTAAACTGTTCAGAGGAGACTGCGTGAATCAGGCCTTCATGGTCGAATTGCTGCAAAGAAACTACTACTAAAGGACAATAAGAAGAGACTTGCTTGGGCCAAGAAACAAAAGCAATGGACATTAGACGGGTGCATATCTGTCCTTTGGTCTGTTAAGTCCAAATGTGAGATTTTTGTTTCCAACCTCCGTCCGTGTCTTTGTGAGATGCAGAGTAGGTGAACGGATGATCAGCGCATGTGTGGTTCCCACCGTGAAGCATGGAGGAGGTGTGATGATGTTTTGTTGGTGACACTGTCTGTGATTTATTTAGAATTCAAGGCACACTTAACCAGCATGGCTACCACAGCATTCTGCAGCGATATGCCATCCCATCTGGTTTAAGCTTGGTGGGACTATAATTTTTTTTCAACAGGACTATGATCCTAAACACACCTCCAGGCTGTGTAAGGGTTATCTGACCAAGGAGGGTGATGAGTGCTGCATCAGATGACCTGGCCTCCACAATCACCCGACCGCAACCCAATTGATATGGTTTGGGATGAGTTGGACCGCAGAGTGAGGGAAAAGCAGACAAGTGCTCAGCATGTGTGGGAACTCCTTCAAGGCTGTTGAAAAGCAATCCTCATGAAGCTGGTTGAGAGACTGTCAAAGTTCTTGAAATGTTCCAGATTGACTGACCTTCATGACTTAAAGTAATGATGGACTGTCGTTTCTCTTTGCTTATTTGGACTTGGACTTTTACCAAACAGGGCTATCCTCTGTATACCACCCCTACTTTGTCACAACACAACTGATTGGCTCAAACGCATTAAGGAAAAAAATTCCACAAATGAACTTTTAACAAGGCACACATGTTAATTGAAATGCATTCCAGGTGACTACCTCATGAAGCTGGTTGAGAGAATGCCAAGAGTGTGCAAAGCTGTCATCAAGGCAAAGGGTGGCTACTTTGAAGAATCTCAAATATATTTTGATTTGTTTAACACTTTTTTGGGTTATTACATGATTCCTTGTGTTATTTCATAGTTTATGTCTTCACTCTTCTACAATGTAGAAAATAATCAAAATAAAAAAAATCCTTGAATGTGTAGGTCTGCCCGACCTTTTGACTGGTACGGTATATATAAAACATTGATATTTTATGGCTGCCATGAAACCATTAGAAGTGTTACGGGAAAGAGGGACGGCATAATATATATATATATATATATTTTTAAACAAACCTCCGCCATCATCAAAGCCATAAAAAAATTGTCATGTAACACGAACTCAATGTCTCGCCATGTCATAAATCATAATGATGAGCTGGTGATGAACTTCGTGTTATAAGCACCACTTATGTAAAGTTAATTTTCAATTCCAGACTGCGACATTTGCAATTGTTGAGTATATTAATTAGTAATATTGCTAAATGAATGAAGCACAGTACAAATTAACTGACATTGTATAATTTTACCAAGTATGTCTGCACTGGATATGTACTGCACTAGACCTACCTTCTCTCTGATCTCCAGAGCCCTCTTGCAAAGGGGCTCAGCTTCCTTGTACTTCCCCCTCTTGCCATACAACACTGCCAGATTGTTCAGTGTCGCAGCCACCTGAGAAACAGAGAAGGATTAGTGAGCAGCTCTCATCGTGTTATGTAGCTGCTCTGTACCTGCAATGCGGTGAGTCAAACAAGGGAGCCTGTACAGTTTAAATGTTTCCAAAAGTACATCTACAAATGTGTCGTCTTATAAACCTCTAACACCACTACATATTGACATGAATACAAAATTGACAATAGTTGTACAATTTGTGATAACGGACATTTCAACTTTGGGAGCATTTACATTACAGTGAGCGAACACCTTTTTGCATTCCTATTATGCCCATGTACTATCCAGGAGCCGGTGATGTGGATGCGTACGAATGGATATTAACAAACTTCTCTCTGCCTAGATGCGTGCCCAAGTGCTGACAACCAGATTTGCCATTAGGAACGTGCTAAACAGTACATTCCTGTAATGCATTCATGGCCAACATGCTTTAGGATTAGCCAGCCCTTGGAGCCGCTGACGGCAGTTTCAACCTGACCTTCTCCAACCCACGTCCTTACGAATCCTAATATAAAAATAAAAAAACATGCAGAAAAGTTCCCTTTTGTCTAGTGAAAAAAAGAAGAAGAGATTGCTCCATCTGGTAGACTAACTCACCGCAGGGTGGTCTTTCCCAAGGGTTTTCTCCCGGATAGACAGTGCATCATTGAGCAGGTGAGCCGCCTCCTTGTATTTGTTCTGGTCCCTGAAAAAAAGAAAAACACATAATAGTCTAAAAGAAAAAGACCCGGAATAAACTCGGTGCTGAAGGGAGAAGCAGTGTGTAGATAAGTGGCATAGGTGGTGAAAAAGTGTGGTTATATAGGTGTTACAGTATAATGATAAAGGATAACAGCACATGCGTGTGATAACCTTTTTCCTGCTGGAGCCGTGTTCATATGGTGGCTCCAACAAAAAGTCCAACGTAAAACGCACACACACCTGTAGACCAGGGCCAGGATGTTGAGCATGGTGGCCACGTCAGGGTGGTCGTGTCCGGATGTCTTCTCCAGGTCCTCCAGAGCCTGCTTGCAGAGGGGCACGGCCACCTCGTAGCGGCCCTGGGAGGCGTACTGGATCACCAGGTTGTGGAGGGTCCTCAGGCGGGCTGGGATCTCATAGCCACCCTGCTGTGCTGCGGCCACCGCTGCACTGTTATGCTGGTGAGGCACTGAAGGAGAGATGCGGTTTGTTCACAGGTAGAAGTTTTGGGCAGTTACTGCAGAGTTTTAAAGTTCTTATAATATGGATTTAAAATTCTCTCTTTTGTATACAATCCATAGAATACATAAATATTTGAAGATCAGTAAAATGCCAGTTCTGTGCTGATAAAATTATCAGATGAGGGTCGTCAGCTCAATATTAGAGCAACTCAAGTTCAAATATGGGACCTTAAATTAAAAAAATAAAAAATATGACGCAACAGGTTGTTTTTTGAAGTTACACACCAAAGCAATGAACATTCAACTAAAATAAATAATCTATACTAATCCAATACAGGATGATGACGCAGGATATGGTTGTAGGTAGACAGACCGCTTACTTCCTTGACTGTTGTCCTCCTCATCATTGGGGAAGAGGTCGTCCAGTGTATCTTTAGGAGGCTCTCCATCTTTCTCCTCCTGGAAAAAAACTATTTGTCACTTATTGGTTTAAGGAGTGGAATTCTAATTCTATACACAGTGACAAATACATTTGTCAAGACCCACCCCACAGTCTCAAACAGCTGGGCAGCACTTTTGACTAGAAATTAAAGTTATATTGTGCGTTTCAATTCAATGGAAACTTCTTGTGGCCATCTGGGATTTAGAGTCAATGTTTGACAGACAGCATGTGAAAATCCATGCCGCAGGGTGCTCAAGGAGACTCATGTACGTCATCACGGTTCCCTTCAGGCTGAACTAGAAATACCTCACCCCATCTTCCACATTCATACCCCTCGTCTTTGCATTCTCAAACATGTACTACAATTATAAATATTCAACAGCTGACATCATTTGAACAGTTCTAAATTCCAGTGGACTACATTTGGTACATATTAACGAGCCCTCGTCAAAATGTATAAATGTTAATGAATAAATTAATTGCCTTAGCAGCCAAACGATAGAGGACTTCTGCCCACCATAAACTTTAATCAGTTCATAATGGTTGGTGCGTCATTGTAAATTAGAATTTGTTCTTAACTGACTTGCCTAGTTAAATATAGGGCAAATAAAAATTAAAGTAAATGAGACCAATTCATTCACCTTGGCAGCCTGCATTGCTCAGAGGGAAGAATAAAGAAGGTTACAGAATATGGAGCTTGTCAGTCAGGCCTGGGCAACTCCAGTCCTCGGGGGACTGATGTGTGTCACACTTTTGCCCCAGCTAACAAACCAGACTCCAATAATCAACTAATCATGATATTCAGATAAAAATGAAATTAGTTTAAAAATCAGGTGTGTTTGCTAGGGATGGGGGTTAAAGTGTGACACCAATCAGACCTTCGAGGACTGGAATTGCCCAGGTGTTAACTAAGCTTTACAAAAAAGGTGCTCTCAGCTTTAATTTAATCTTGTAGGGAGAAATCCCTAGCCATCAATCCGCTCTAAAAATTCTTGCACATTAATGGAGAGATCAAAATCCTGGTTGAGAATAGAGAATGTAGACTATAGGCAAAAAAAACTAAAGGAGGTCAAGTATTATCGATAGGTCAGTTGCAACCCACCAGAAGGGGCTTCATCAGCAGAGGCAAAAGCAATGCCTGATTACTTGCATGATGATTACAGCTCTCGAGCTGGTTCAATTGTTTATGATCAAGGAGTGTGTGTGTGTATACATTACCTCAGAGAAGGAAATGTTTTCATCATCATAATTCTTGAACAGATTCACGAGCAGTGTGTTTGTGCTTGTGTGTAAGCAATTGTGTTGTGCATTTAAGTATGGGTGTGTGAGTGCATAACTCACAGTAGGGGACACATCCTCGTCGTACTTCTTGAGCTGGTTCATGAACTCCAGATGCTTCTTCTCCTCCTCCAGCTGGGCCACACTCTGCTCGCTCTTCTGCAGCTTTTGCTGGGTGCCCGCCAGCTCGTCTCGCAGCCACTGGTTCTCTTGGCACAGCCGACGTACCTGGGCACGCAGCTTCTGCTTCTCCGACTCCACAGCGTTCAGGTGGGCAGACAGGGCCATCATCACCTGACAGAGAAAGGTGTATACATGCAGAGGGATCAATTAACTATGCATCATTGTATGCGATTCAGCCCTAGGACCATGCCTCAGGACTACCTGGCCCGTAGACTCCTGGCTGTACCCGTCCCCAGTCCACATGGTCGTGCTGCTGCTCCAGTTTCTACTGTTCTGCCTGCGGCAATGGAACCCTGACCTGTTCACAAGTTGTACTACCTTGTCCCAGACCTCCTCTCTTTCGCTCTCTCCAGAACCTGCCCTCTCAACCTCAGATTGCTTGGCTATAAAAAGCAAACTGACATTTACTCCTGAGGTTGCCCCTCTCTACAACCCCTGATTATTATTTGACCCTGCTGGTTATCTATGAACGTTTGAACATCTAGAAGAATGATCTGGCCTTAATGGCCATGTACTATCAATTGCCACCCGGCACAGCCAGAAGAGGACTGGCCACCCCTCAGAGCCTAGTTCCTCTAGGTTTCTTCTTAGGTTCCTGGCTTTTGAGGGAGTTTTTCTAGCCACCGTACTTCTACATCTGCATTGCTTGTTCTTTGGGGTGTTAGGCTGGGTTTCTAAATAAGCACTTTGTGACATCTTTAAATACATTTGATTGATTGAAATATGATTGATAGATAAAGGTAACAATTTGTGGCAGCTGTGGATTCCTGTGGCCAGAGACAGGCAGGCTTACATAAGCCAGAGAAAGACTAGTCAACTTCAAAACATGAAACGGACGCATGCAACATTAATTCCAGTTAATGTTTACTTACAAGTCAGATACGTTCTTATTTACAATGACGGCCTACCAAACAGCAAAAGGCCTCCCGTGGGGATGGAGATTACACATTTTCTAAATAATAATATAGGACAATACACACATCACGACAAAAGACACCACAACACTACATAAAGAGACCTAAGACAACTCATGGGGATCCACCCAAAGAACGGATTGAGTAACATTACCCAAGACTCTCCCGTATGGCTTACTCTCTCCATATCACCCAGGGATCGTCAACCCTTACCTGCGCCTCGCCCAGCCCCAGCTCGATCATCTCCACTGACTTGCGCAGCAGGCTGGACTTCTCGTGCACCAGGTTGGCCTCCTCGTCCTTCTTCAGGCAGCGGATGGTCTCCAGCAGGCTGTGCAGGATGGAGTTGTGCTCGCTCTTCAGCGCCTCCAGGCCCTGGATCACCAGCTTGGTGCTGGAGATGATCTCCTCCTGGGACAGCTTCTCCAGACGGTCCTCCCTGGGGTACACCATTATTGACATTGCCTGGTGGACTTAGAGGCTGGTGGAGGGAGAGAAGTGGAAGAAAAGGAAGGTGGAGGTTAGGTCACTCTTGGGGCAGTGGTTCCTTTAAATGCAATGACCTCACTTTTGGGAATTTTCTTTGGACCCATCAGAATAAAACAATAGCAGTTCTATTCACGGGATTCCAACATTGAGACTTCCACTGTCATTATCAGTAGAAGAAAAGGTTGCTCCGTTTACAATCCATGCTACATGTCTTTAATTAAACTGGATAGAGATGTACGAGAAAATGGAAGCCTTGGGATAAAAACAAAAAATGACAGGGTAGGAGTCCAATCTAGCCCACACTCTACACTCCCTGCAAATCGACAAAGCCAGAGTAAATAAAACACTTGGCTCCCTCTTCCTTCACAAGACAGTCACATGATTAGGCTTGGCGTGGGCATAGCAGCAGACAATTAGGCTAAACCCCCCGAGTATTTAGCCCTGAGTTTACCATCAAAGCGCTTGCAGATAAATAGGAGTAAACTGTTGTAGCCGACTTAATGTGTATTTCCATTGTGGAATAATTCTGCTGTAGTCACTCGTATTGGTATTCTTATTCCAAAACATAAAACAGGCAGATAATCTCTAACTCTGTGGTGATTTTGGCATTTAAATATCCCATTAAAAAGGTCTGTTTAGAGCCATGGAAAACAGACTGACAGAAATAGAACACCAAGAGCCAATCATAAAATGAGAACTAGTCCTGCAACTGTGCCTACGTATCATTTCACCTGGATGCTGTGTGTACACACACACACACAGCTCGACAGAGTGGTACAGTACGCTACTAGCTTGTATGACATTCCTTTCATATTGAAAACACACATGGCATTGAGCCCCAATCCATTCTTTTCAGCAAGCCTTCTAAAAATAGGTTGACTATAGAGCCAAAACCTATAGATTCAGAAGAAAACAGAATTGCTTTTAATGGGATTCGGCTGAATGTAATCTGCAAACAAACTAAAAGGATATCTAAACTCTAGATGTGCTGTAGACTACACTGAACACAGGGTAAACAACTAGTGCAAATGGTAGCACATAGGCAGTCACCAATGTTGATTCTCGGCATGACGGATTACAGAGGTCTAATTTCAAAGAAGTAATGGCGCTTTTACAGGCGCATGAGTCATATTTCATGAAAGTGGCTTACGAAGCCACTATTAGACTTCTCAAAGGACATCTTGTAGGGAATTCCAAGTCAGATGAACCTTTTGGCACAGTCAACAGCGTTATTTCCCCTTTGGAAGACTCCATGTTCAGAGAAGAAAAAAACTATTTTGAGCAAGCATAGGTAAAGGAAAGACTATTTCAATACCATAACTCAGTTAATCCATATGTTCAAAAGGTAATGAGATCTGGTATCAAAAACACTACAGATTTACATTCATAGTAAAGCAAAGTAGTATAGTACAGCATAGAGCAGTGATCATCTTCACAGGGCCAAGTACTGTTAAGCTACAGTTGGTTAAGATGTAGGCTAGTAGATAGTCATTTTTTTCTAATTATTCATCACAGTATGTTAGTTAGCTGTGTGCAAATAGGAAGCTTGAAATGAGCGCTCTTAATTATTTACACAATGTCCCAAGGAGCACACTCAGAAGAAGCAGAAAAAGGCACAAAGCAGAAAAAAAAACTGTTAGCTCACATGAATAAGGGATATTGGGTTCCCTCAACAGAAAACACTAGCCAGGGTTGTAGTCAATTTCAGTCAGTCAATTTAGGGAAATTTAATTTAGGGAATTTAATTGAAATTCAACAAATTAATGAACAATTGCTCATAATTCTTTACTATGAGGTTTAATTAATGAATTTGAATTAAGTTCCTTAATTGACATGGTATTGACCCCAATCCCAGCTACTAGCAAATATGACTATTGGCTCATCAACTGATTTAAAATGGTGACCAGGGCACACTACCATTTAAAGGAGAAGAAAGCTTGAAATATTATATAGCCCTCATTCTTGCTTCCTCTGTACAATAGACCACCACGAGTGACATAAACATTTAATGAGAACAGTGTGGGTAATACAGACGCTGCCTCCATCTCCACACCCTGTCTCGTGTCACCCAGTCTCTTTGGTAGAATAAAGCCATTCCTCTCCAATCCCATCCAGATGGAATTATAGGGCCCATTGGCGAGCTATATTTTTGATGTTGATGGCTATGGGAGTGCTTTATCTTCTCCTGCCTCTGGTCTCTGCCGGTTACTAGTGGATAGGAGAGATTGCAGACGGATGTTTCTGATTTAGGGACACGTGGGAAGGAGGCACAGGTGGTTTTGGTTGGGGAGATGAGATGTAGGGACAGCTGGAAACCTACTAGGGATGTTAAGAAAAAAAAGAGAAAAACTTCAAAATACCCAAAATAGCTTGGTATACACTGTCATCATAAAATCAAAAAAGCCTTCTTTGCAAAGTGGTGAAATATTGTTGTAGCCTATTGTTTACATTTTGATATTCCATAAACATGATAGCGAAACAGGAAGATACTGCTGTTTATAATGGTGGATCAGCTAAGCAACCATCTTTTGAAGAACCTGCCTGTGCTCTTCAATTATTCTACTGATGATGTCCAGAACTGACATTTGCAAGTACAAATTTGACAGAAAGTAACTTTAAGATTGACAGCCTTACTTGAGTCTTGAACAAATGCATCTGCACGCTTCTAATCTATCCATTAACTCATTCAACAATCAATAGCAAAGCCTCTCACAAGTTGACTGCAAGGATCAAGATATAGAAGACTGTGCAAAGCGCACATTCAATAACATAAGCTACCTAACAGTGGTGTTTGCTAAAATTACCACATGCTTACAGGCCTAGGTCACACATGCATGCCATTAAGTCTTGCTCTGGACATCATAGGCTTGGCTCAGCATTTCGTGTCTGGTTCCTCTCAGGGTTTCTTCCTGTGTTAATTCGTAAGACTACACTTTCCCATAACGTTTCTGGTTGGTTGATTTCCTGCATGTGAACATAGGTAGGCCTATTTGTACACAATATAAAACGAAAATAATGCATTGATGCTCACAGAACTCTTCTTGCTTAGATACACTGAAGCCCTTTAGACTATAAACGGACACATGCGTGGACTTGAGATCCACGCATATAACTTCAACTTTCTCAGAACTTTCTTTTCGAAATAAACACAAGTCCAATTTACACACACATATTCAAAGTTACATGGAGATCTAAGGCCCTATCCTATCAAACCCAGTAAGTCAAAAACAATGTACTTCCGGTGTTTTCCAGGACAAAACAAATGTTACAGAGATTGAATGAAAAGCACTGCTGAGTCGCTAACCACCCTCTCCCCTTTTGTCTCCTCGATGTGAAGCAACAAGGCTAAAGATGTTTTTAAAAGCTGGTTTATTAAAGTAGCTGGTCTGATATAATGGCTCTTGAAGCTGACATTTTCCAACCAGTCGGACAATGGCGAGTCATAGCAATGAATCATTGATGCTGGTTCAAATGCCACGCTGCCTCTTTCACAGTGAGGCAGAAGGGAAAGAGGGATACCTACCTAGTCAGATGTACCTAGTCAACTGAAATGTCTTCTGCATTTAACCCAACCCCTCTGAATTAGAGGTGCTTATTTTTTAAATATTTTTTTTAAAATTGGCACTCGGGGAACAGTGGGCCTTGCTCAGGGGCAGAAGGACAGCTTTTTACCTTGTCAGCTTGGGGATTCGATCCAGCAACCTTTCATTTGCTGGCCCAATGCACCTACCTGCCAGAGCGAGGCAAAAGGAGCGAATAACTAGCACAAGTAGAGATCTGAGATAATTGTCTCTCTTGAGTCTCTTGGCTGTCTTCTTGTTACTCATCTCCATTACTAGAATATCAATAGAAATCCCAACCTGTCTGGTTTGAGAGCAGTAATCAGATAGTGGTATTAATAGGATGCTTTTTATGAAAAAACAAGCTTGAAATTTACAACACACTTTTTCCTCTCTGTACAATTAACAAGCTAGCTACATGAGGAAATAGGCATAAGAACTCCAAATCAATATGGCCCTGAACATGTATTGATTCAACATGATGCCTAAATTCAGTCCTGAAGAACATGATTCCCTATTTGTGCAACGCTAGTACATTTTCTTATACATATAGGCTATTGCAGTAAATGGAGGGAGGTTTTATGATTTTACAGCATTTCTCTCCAATTCATTAATTTCATCCTTCCTCTAATACATACTCCAGTCCTCGAAGGCCTGATTGGTGTCACACTTTTTCGCCATCCCTAGCAAACACAGCTGATTAATCAAATTGTATTCTAAACTGACGATCACGATTAGGTGATTATTGGAATCAGGTGTGTTAGCTGGGGCAAAACTGTGACACTGATCAGGCCCCCCGAGGACTGGAATTGCCCACCCACGCTCCAATAGGTCAGACACACGATAAATCTGACGGACTATAGGTACTTAGCACAGTAGGAGGCCGTTCCTTCTCTTGCTAGACCTGGTACTGTCGAACCAGCCATTTCTATTTGTAGAATCGCAATGCTCTGCAGTGGCTGACTGAGCCAATCAGAGAGCATGAACCTCCACATGAAGGAGCTGACAGAGTGACAAGAAAAAACAAGTCTTTACATCTAGTGCAGGAATTTTGTGCTTGAGGGATTTTTTTTAGTTAGGTTTGATATGCACTAGCTCATTAGCTTGCCAACTGAAAAAGGCAGTCACACACTTCACATGAAACTAATGGGGTGGTAAGTGCAGCACAATGTACACAACCCATTTATTTATTACTAAGTGAGCTATCTAGCAAGATGAGGAAATAATAAAATTCACTATCCATTATCCCATACTGCCAGTGCCAGTTCACTTGCTAGCTTAACGGTTAGTATTACCACTTGCCAGTAGAACCGCATAGCTAGCTTTTCCACTGAATCTCGGAGGCTTACAGGCATCGGCTTCATTCAAAAACAAATCCATTGTGATTATAAATGTTGCGAGCTACGCTAGTTATGGCCATCTGGCTAGTGTCAAGGGATTACTACCAATACTAGCTAGCTAACATTAGCAATCTACAGCAAGCACAAACCAAAAACTACTGCCACCTTGTGGTCTGGAGTATTTACGTTGACAAGAGACCTAAAAGTATTTCCCGAGTGTTGCGAACCATTCAACTGCAGAGAAAAGCACAACCTTATTCATGTTTCAATTCCCTGCACTGGTAAACTTGTTATGAGACATGGGTAATGATAGGAAATGGAAGGAATAATAGTAAAATGGAGGTGTTCTCTTCAAAGTGTAGTAGCTATTAAATGTTTCAGATATTGTCGGTTTCGTAGGCCTCTTTGTATGTACAGTTGTCTGACAAAGGGGGCAAGGGCCAAACATGATTTCAAAAGTCATAGTCAAAGAGTGCACATTTTACAGCATCACGAGGGTCAATTATAGGCCCGTTACTGTTTGTGTCAGCCTGCTTCAAGGTTTCAACACCAGAGCGAGCATACATTTATTTAACAGAGCACGCTGAGAGTAATCTTCACTGCAAACTACTATGAAAATATTTACAGAGGAACAAGATTTCATACAGTACTGTATGTCTTCTGGGTGTGTGCATTCGAGCACCTGTCTGGTAAAACTGTAACTAGGGGACCAATTTCTTCCTTTTATCTCACTCTTTCAGATCCAGTGACATATTTGACTGCTGTTATGAGCTGTCTGCAGTCCAAAGGTCACTATTTCTTCACTGGCCTTGATTTAACTTCTCCACTTCAGTAAATAAAAGGCAAAGTGGACTGGACCAGCATCTCTGCTCAAATCGTTTGATGCCTGTTATTAGGAAAAAACGGCATTGCTATTTGTAGCATGGGTGCTCCCAAGTTAAATTCTAGTTACTTTTGAAGCACATGTTGTGCCCTAGAAACTCCCAATTTTTTTTTTTTTTTAGCTTGATAAGAATACCAGTCATTGAAATTAAAGTCATTTGTGGAATACTAGGTTTCTACATTGTGTAAAAGCACTTCTTTCCTATTGAGATGCATTAACCCGGCAGGTTTGTGATGAGGACATGCAAGAGATCGGTCATTCATTCATTGCGATGATCATTGATCTCCTGAAGGAGCTATCCCTTTTCCTTTCTGTGTCCCCAAAATGTGTGGATATACTGGTAAATTTGCCAGGTTATTAGCTAATGAGGTAACATGACTGAAGTGTAAACAAATGGTTATCGACGTTGACGAGCGAGTAGTTTTAGAACAGCCCACGACATGGTTTATTAATGTAAAATGCGGTCCCGTCGATATACTGTAAGACCTAGTTGGGCTACAAGCAAGCCGTTTTCACTGCAGTAATGGTGAAACCATGACAAACTAATCTGCACTCCCTTGTTTCTTTAGGGCACTTGGAAACAACGGTACAGCAAAACATTATCACTACAATAATTATCTGGGAGATTTGTTTTCATAGTCACACAGTGCTCCCAAAATAAAACTCCTGGTCCCATGAGAAGGGTGAAATTGCGGCCCCGTTCATATTGCTATTGGTCCACTTTTACGCTAGGACTCCAGTACACAGACGCGAAGCAGGGACACTCCAGTACAATAGGTGGCAGTAACTTGAATGCCAATCACCAATAAACACCAAAGAAGAAGAGGCGGGGGTGACAATGTTGGCTAGTTAGCTAGGACACAGGTATATGCAAAACAGGAGATTCCAACAAGTAGGTGTAGACATCACCATAGACAACTTTGGGCCATTTGGTAGGATTGTATCCCCAGCACTGTATCCCCAGAATACTGCAACAGCTTTACTGTTAGTCTTAGCATGTCAGCTAACAAATTAGTGTTGTTAAAGCCAAGTATGTTAATAACGAATAGGCTGCTGAAAACCTTTATTGAAACGACAAGTATCAGCAGTGCGCTTAGGATGCCGCAAAACTGTAGTGAATTATTAAATGGGAAGAACAAGGAGTACCCTACGGCTATATCCTACTCGGGGGCGTGGTCACGTCAAACCACGCCTCGCCGTGTATCTAGAAAATAGCATGAAGATAGCGGGGGCGTTCGTGCATCAATCAATGGGATGCACCCCTGCCCAGTCATGTGAGGGCCTAAATAAATTATTTCAATTGACTAATTTCCTTATATGAACTTTAACTCAGTGAAATGGTACGTTTATTTTTTCCAGTATAAAGAAAATAGGCCTTTACAAGGACTGTTATTATAGGCTAAGTTACTTAATGTCTGTAGCGGTGTAGTCAATAGGGAAAATCGATCACACTGCCTCTGTGTTCTTTCTTATGCAAAGTGTTGAATTCTGTGAGCCAAAAAAAATAGATGCTCCCATATGCATGTGGTTACATACCTAAATTGGTTAATTCCTCGTAGGACAGCCAGGAACTATAGGAGCCTTCTCGATGTACATACACACAGCTGAGCCAGCAAGAAACCTAACAGAATTCGTAGATGAGCGCGGCGATATGGTTTGGGATAAATGCGTAGAATTTTTCACAAGAACGACGCCATTTCATTGCGCACAACTGACAAACAAACCCATCTGACGATACATTCTAACTAATGACAAATGGTGTTGCCGACGGAGCATACTTTCGTCAACCACAAAGTGAGCTCGTTTTAAATCCAAAATGTCTTCCTTGGTTATTGATCTCCCAGCATCCACAGCGAAAATGTTGAACGTCGTCGTCATGTATTGGATTTTTTCGGGCGTGGCTGCACAGAGGCTGTGTGTGTCTGGCACTGACTGACCGTACGAATAACAAATCCAAATGCATCATTTCCAAAGATACATCATTGATATAGATAAATAAATCATTTATTTTACACATTTGAATGTACACTTGCCTTCAAGTAGTCTAAATCGCAAATACATAAAGTGTCGATTTGATTAATAACCTAGTTGTAATAAAAAAAAATAAAAAAAAATTAATATGATAATAAATAAAAATGGTTCAGTATATCACAACTTAATGTTCGATGGTTCCTCACCCTGAAAGTAGTCTATGGGAGAAACTGTAATCCATGGTTCGGTCTCTTTGAACATCCACTCAAATCTTTAGCGAACATCAGCCATGACTAGCTAAAAATAAAAGGACCAAGCAGAGGTCCTCAAGAATAGATCAGTAGTTTCTAGTAAATCATTGCTCAATTGTGCACCAGGGCCTCCCACTCTTTCTATTCTGGTTAGAGACGGTTTGCCCTGTTCTGTGAAGGGAGTAGTACATAGCATTGTACGAGATCTTGAGCTTCTTTGCAAGCCTTCATTTCTCACAACAAGAATAGACTGACAAGTTTCAGAAGAAAGTTATTTGTTTCTGGCCATTTTGAGCCTGTAATCGAATCCACAAATGCTGACGCTCCAGATACTCAACTAGTCTAAAGGCCAGTTTTATAGCTTCTTTAATCAGGACAACAGTTTTCAGCTGTGCTAACATAATTAGAAAAGGGTTTTCTAATAATCAATTAGCCTTTTAAAATGCTAAACTTTGATTAGCTAACGCAACGTGTCATAGGAACGCAGGAGTGATGGTTGCTGATAATGGGCCGCTGTACAGTCGTTTCCAGCTACAATAGTCATTTAACAATGTCTACACTCTATTTCTGATCAATTTGATGGTATTTTAATGGTCAAAAAATTTTACTTTCTAAGTGACCTCAAACTTTTGAATGGTAGTGTATATGCAAAAACACAGGTAATGAAACAAACAATTCTGAAAATCTACCTGCAATACATGCTGTCAAATATGATAATGACGAATGTGGTTTTAAGTGGTTTTTAGCAAACATTCATCTTTATTATACTCAACAAGCTTGTTCAAATTCAGCTCACTTCGAGCAGTTTGTTTAGTAAACACACTTAAACAGATGAGCTTAAATTCTCGTCCTTTTGCCCTCAACTCACGGAATCATTTTGATTAAGCCATTGGTTAAACAGGACAGGAAGCAGCAGTTGGGTTAATGTCTTTCTAATGGATACATTAAAACAGTTCTTAGATCTGTATAGTAACCCAAGCTTATAGTTAATTGTTTTTCTTAGACAATATGATTTCCAAAAGAATAATCAAACAAATATTAAATCAACACATAAGGATTGTTCCATCACTTTCATGAATGAAAAAATTGCCAGCTGTGGAGTTATTCTTTGTAGTGTACCAGCATGATATGGGACTTTGTTTGATTTAAAACCAAATGATTTGCTAGAAACCATTTGTGTTCATCTTGGAGAATTGCTCGTATCTGCAAAACATTTGAACAATACAATATGTATGAGGACTATCATCAGCTGACCTGGGTTCATATAGATGCCTTTAAGAGCCAAATTGTTGACAGCGCTTTGCAATGCGTGATCAAATTGAATCCCTGGACGTTTGCCCAAGTCAGCTATTGTTGATTGTGCTTATGAGATGACCATTTCTTTATAAATTTGAATGTACACTTGCCTTCATCTATCATCAGCAGACCTGTCTTTAAACAATGCCACTTTATATAATGTTTACATACCCTACATTACTCATCTCATATGTATATACTGTACTCTATACCATCTACTGCATCTTGCCGATGCCGTTCGGCCATCACTCACTCATATATTTGTATGTACATATTCTTATTCATTCCTTTATACTTGTGTGTATAAGGTAGTTGTGAAATTGTTAGGTTAATTACTTGTTAGATATTACTGCATGGTCAAAACTAGAAGCACAAGCATTTCACTACACTCGCATTAACATCTGCTAACCATGTGTATGTGACAAATACATTTGGATTTGCCTCTGAGCGGCACAGATGGCAGAGAGGTAGGGTGCAGGCTTCCTATTTGATAACCAAAGTTGGATCGGATTTAATGAATATGAAATTAAGCTCTGGTGTGTGGAATATCTGACATTATTAACATTAAAGTGAAAGATTCATATAATGATTCAGATGTGTACAATGACACTGCCATCTGCTGTTGGTATGGGAAATACAACACCATGTAACACTGTCCAGCCTCAGATATGAGCTCATATTCTGTGTGTGTGTGTGTTCTGTATGCAAAGACAAGTCTCAGTATGGTTAATAGTTACATGGTATTATGACAACATGAGCATCTTTCCCAATTTAAACAGAAGTAAAACAAACGCAAATTCTCTCAACACTCCTTTAATAGCCTGTTTTTCACTTACAACACTTCAAAACCCAATTTCCAAACAGAATTTCTTTACAAAAGAGCTCAACTCTTTTCTTAAAAAGGGTTAGAATAATAAAATGGCCATACAAAAACTTAATAAAGAGTAAGATGGAAATAAAACAAATATTTCAATAAACAAAAACTGATATGAAACATGACATCATAAAAACAAGAGATTTTTCCTTGTATTCTCTTAGTGGTTCATTTAAAAAAGAAAGAATACTGTCTGTCACATCATTTAAAATAATGTTTGTGCAAAAACATATGCAAACTTTAACTATACTTAAAAGAGCTGTAAAGCTCAATGTTGGAGTTATTAGACTGTCCAGTTTTTCTAGGTATTACTTGGTGCCGCTTGACTTCCCAAAAGTAGTGCTATAATATAAATATGTATTATTAAGTAGTGGAACATATTTATGTATCAGTTATGTATACATACACTACATGAAAGAAAGTATGTGGACACCTTGTCGTCCAACATCTCATTCCAAAATCATGGGCATGAATATACAGTTGACCAGGGCAGCTCTAGCAGGGCAGAAATTTGATGAAATGACTTGTTGGAAAGGTGGCATCCTATGACAGTGCCACGTTGAAAGTCACTGAGCTCTTCAGTAAGGCCATTCTACTGTCTGTTTGACTATGGAGATTACTCGGCTCTGCTCGATTTTATACACCTGTCAGCAATGGGTGTGGCTGAAATAGCCGAATCCACTAATTTGAAGGGGTGTCCACATACTTTTATATATATAGTGTTGATTTGTATCATGAAATAGTGGAACATTATACAGTGAAATGAGTGGGATTGACTGAAGACCTTCCCTCTTTCCGAGGCAAAAACACAAGACACCTTGACGGTCAGCAATGCATGAAGGATAAAATTTACTGTAACATACACTGTTGTTAAAATCAGCTACCACTGTGAAGATGAACAAAAAATACATCAAATGTAATACTATAGATGTGGTATCTAATCGCAAGTGAAGCCATAGTTTTCAAAGGGTTGAAATTGACAAATGGTGTTACACAGTATCCCTTATCAGCGCATGCACACACAAACACACACACTTAAAAGTCTCCAAAACACACTTTCATCCAAATGAAATGCATTTTCATTTGGGCGACAGGGTAGCCTAGTGGTTAGAGCATTGGACTAGTAACCGGAAGGTTGCCTGTTCAAACCCCCTGAGCTGACAAGGTACAAATCTGTCGTTCTGCCCCTGAACAGGCAGTTATAACCCACTGTTCCTAGGCCGTCATTGAAAATAATTTGTTCTTAACTGACTTGCCTAGTTAAAAAAAGGGGAAAAAATCTTTTTTTTTCATGTCAAGTCACATTAGACAACACAAACATACCAGGTCAAAAGACGGAGGCGGAATAACTAAGGCAGGAATCTGATGTTTTGACTTCCAAGTTCCTTCCAGTGTCCTGCATAGCCTCGACTGAAGTGGCACAGGACGTTATTTCCCCCATAGGTCTATGAGAAAACACACCTCATGAAACAACATCAACACACGATACAGAAACATTGCCGACATTAAAATGGTCCCTCACAATGTACCCAGAGTCAATCCTGGCAATTCCCTAAAAACCAATGAAGCCTGTGGCCCTTTTTGACTCAACGTTATGAGTGGGTCCATCTTTAAAGAGAGTATAAAAACAGAGAACAGTTGACAGCAATTTGTTCATTGTTGAATACGGCACGCTAGGTTCATAAAGGGATTGCTGTCTTTCAGAATGGATGAAGTTAGAAAAAAGAACACCACTTCAAAGTCACCGGTAAATAAGAACCGAGCAACGCACCGGGGAATTCTTATACCCTTTTCACACTACTGTACCAAGCAAAACTGTACTATGTTTAACTGTATTTTCTTTCCACCTGGTCATTTGGAACACAATTCCAGCAACTATAATGGATGCTTAACCAGGCCAGTGCAGTAGAGCTTGGATCAACTCAGTAGTAGTGTGAGAAAGGTATTACTGAAAACTGCACTGCTGAGCCCTTTGCAGAGACAGTAGGCTAATCAGGTGTGTTAGAGCAGGGCACTGGGAACAAGACATTTGTTTCATTCTTTCCATGTCCTCCCCCACTCTCACTCCTCTCTCCTATTCACGTTTGTGTCCAGAGATTCTTGCATGCACCTACGTCCCTCTTCACAAATTCACAAGTGAAGTCCCTGCATTGATCTCGTCTAAGAATACATCCCACTCTCTGATGAACGTCTCTCGTTATACAGTTCCAAGTATCTTGGTTTACTGATTGTCCCTATTCTGTTTCCGTAAAATGTGCTTCTAAATCAAGAAGGCAAATATACTAGCTTGAAAGTAGTGTATCAAAAACTTAAGTCACTTTTCTCAATAAAAAAAAGAGAATGAAATACATCTCTCCATAGCAAGAGGGGTTCCTCTGCAAATTTCACAGCAATTCCTCTCTTAGCATCCCACCCTTTCCCTTAAAAATCAGTAACACACACTGCCTCCCGGCACACACTGCGAACACACTCCAACGCACCCCTTCAATCCTCTTGCATTATATACAGGACATTTACCAATATAGGATTTCACAGAAATAATAATATAGTAACAAAAAGTGCCAACAAAGCTGCCATTACAGGTGGCCATTCTAAGTTTCTAACCACAATATATACTATTATACTTAAAAGGCAGCATACATTTTTTCCCTTATTTTTTTTGCTGGTGGATAAAACAGTAACATTTGACGTTGACAGCAACATCCATTTTATACTGGGAACACAGGTTTGTAATTGGACAGTTTCCACAGGAAAAGGACTAGGGGGTTTGTTTACGTTTTATTGCTTGGTCAGAGCAGCCTCGGCTGGGTTCCAATCTGGTGGATTTTACTCCCAGCTTTCCCCACTACCTTCGGTAACTTGGAAAGCCCATGGAGAGCTGAAAGAGTTGGATTCATTTCAAACTTAGACTTAGAAATGTATTTCTAATAATTTCATTTTGAAACATTGGGAACCAGCATGTAAGGACCTATAATCTTCACTTGATGGAGCTATTACCATATTTATAGCCTCAATATCTAGTAAATACAAATATCAAAGAACAGAAAGGAGGGGAGTGATTTTTCAGAATGGAATCCAGCTTGTCTCTCTCTATGGGAGAGATAATGGCTGTTCTAGGGTCAGGGTTTAGAGAGAAGGGGGTAGCTGCAGCCCAATATGTCGACCTGAGTATGGCCGAGTGGGTGTGTCGAAAGGAAAGTAGTGGGTGTGTGGAAAGGAGTGGGTGTGTCGAAAGGAAAGTAGTGGGCGTGTGGAAAGGAATGGATATGTCGAAAGCGCTCTACTATAGGTTAGACCACTGGTTCTCAATCCTGATCCTGGGGACCCAAAGGGGTGCACATTTAGATTTTTGCTCTAGCACTACAAACCTGATTTAAATCACCAAAGCCTCATGAGTTGAAAAAAATAAAATGCATCCCTTTGGGTCCACAGGACCAGGATTGAGAACCAGTGGGTTAGACGGTTTTGATGATGCAGTTTTTTTGTTCCGGTTCTTACCACACAACTATCGTACTGAGAGAGTTTGGACTTGAGTTTGATTCGTATTTCGCTGTTAGTTTTACACAAATAATTGTACCTTTTAAGTTGTAAAACTGACAATTGTTTATTTAAAAAAAAAAAAAAGTACTGATGATGGGTGTACTATTGCTTGTATGCGTATGCTCACTGTGACGGTCACCCTGGCTTCTAAATAGCTACTTCTCACACCGGGACAGTGGTGCTTGGAAAAGCGGGAGCAAGGACACTGTGTCCAGGTGTTGTTGCCCTTCATGCCCTGCCCATTGAGTAGACTGTATGTATGTGTCAATGTGAAATCTCCATGGTTATCAATATTAGTTATTTCTTGTGTAGGCTTCTATCCTATTGGAAACAAAATCATGGGAGATTTTTGTTGTTGTTGCCATGTTAGCTACCGCTGGCGACTATGTGACACGGCTGCCCAGTGGGAAGCACCGCTGGTCAGCAGGCACCTCGATACAAAACCGCTGCAGTGGTCGGTGGCTTATTGACTCGTATCAGCCATGCAAAACGGTCTTTAGTGGCAACAAATCTTCCCAATTAGTTGATTAGCTTTCCATACACCCACTCCTTTCGACACACCCGCTTGCCCATACTCCGGTCGCCATATTGGGCTGCAGCTACCCATACTTGGGTTTAGGTGGCAGTGATATGTCACATGGCAGGCTTGGTGTAGCCGAAGATGCCAACAGGAAAGTGCTTGACGTGAGTGGGCCACTGGGCGGCCAGCTGGAAAAACTTGACGTCATTCCACTCCACACCGTCAATGGACACTATAGAGAGAGAGAGAGAGGAGAGAGATGCAAAAGTGTTCATTTTCAACCACTTGGTGGTAATATTGCACATCTTAAAGACTCAAAAATGGAATAGAGGCTATTCAGGGAATTCACATGAACCTATGTGTGTGTATGTCTTCAGCACATACTCTACAGTATGTGTATAAACAGAATGAGTATGTAGTGTACATGTATCATTGAACATATGGGTGCATGCATGCGTTGAAGAGATGCAGAGTGGGATTTGTGGGGAGGGCTGTGGCAGTCATGACATTTCTAGTCGAATTACTGTTGGTCTCCCGTTAATTAACATAAACACGCTCAGCCTCCACGCATACAAGCCGCTGATGTGCGCCTTTGGAACATCTCCATTTAATAGACACCATCACAATGAATCCATTATTTCTTTTAGGCAGGTCTAAGGAAACATTATTATACAAAGAAAATGTATTTCAGAAGAAGAGAATATATGTAATCTGGCTATGCTCCTTGCCATAGGCTGTAGGCTAGTTCATTTAGCAGACAAGATATGCTTATGAGTCCCGTGACATTAATTTAGATTATGATTTTATATTAAGAAGAATATCATTTGAATTTAGCTGAATAAAATAGAACGGATATTTTTCCTATTCTGGAGCGAGTGCACATATGAAGTGGCTTTGTTGAGTGTATAGGTGACCATTTGAAACAGATCCTATACACTAGATTTAGAGTTATTTAATAACTTTAGTTGTGATGATACAAACCTTAGAATGTCTCAGAAATCAAAACATATATGGGCTGCATGATGCGACTATAGGCCTTTGATGATTTGAGAAAGTCGCAAATAAAAGCTTGCGCTCTGTTCCTTGACTCAGGCTGCACACGCTGCTCTCTCTCTCGGGTAAGCTATTCTGGTTTTATAGTGGAGCATGTGCTTAATATGAGCAGCTGAGAAATAAATATAGTAGCAGCTGGGCTCCTCCTCTTTTTGGTGGAAACCATAGTAACGTTTTCACAACTAAACATATTTCATTTAATTTGTTGACAGCCTCCCAGACTCATGGATAGATAGTTTGGAGAGTAGCATAAGGTAAGGTAAACAATCCATCCAGTATGCTTAATAATACAGTCCACATTCAAAGGCGATTACTCAAACTTGTTTCATTTTGGAGTATAGGCTAGAGTAGACCAATTAGACCAAAGTTTCTACAACTTAAATCTATCTTGTTTTTGAAAGTTTTTATGCCGTGCGTAATAGGCCTATGCGGTAGCCATATAATGGCACAATCATGATTTGAATTTCATTTTTCCCCCAGGCTTGGACTCATAGGCCTATGCGTATGCAAATGCTCTAATATGCGTATGGGTGTTTTGAATGAATCATCACCTTAGAAAGTGCTGTCAATTTCGTTATGTTAGGCTTTGAAACAACATCCACAGTGACCATGTTTTCCACTCAGTTTCAACCTACTTTCTTCAAATTGATCAATCACAGTGCGGTGAGTTTTAAAAGCATGATACTGTTTTGATGATAAGTGTTTGATGTGATTTTTCCATTCTATTTGCATTGATGTGAGAGTGTTTAGAAGGACAATAGAGCGCTGAGTACCAGGCCATTAAGACCTGATGGTCTTTAGTGAGTTGGGTACTACTAACACATGTCCAGAGGAGATTACCGTGACTCAACGGTCACATGGAATTTGACTGCGGTCATGACTCATGACTGCAGGTGTGGCGGTAATACGGTCAGCAGTACTTGATTTGGACTGAAATTAGGTGACAGTACTCATTTTGGGTGCAAGTACTGCTTATGCAGGAGCTCCACAATACTTTTGAGTTAATATTCTATTCGAGGAACAGGAGCTCAAGCAGTAGAAAATGTGATGTGCCAGTACTCAGCTCTGGTGAGCTCCTGCCCAAGTCAAGCACTGACGGTCCCCGCAACAGCCCTATATGTGGGTATGTGTGTATGCTTACGTATGTGTGCGTGTGTTTGTCAGGCCTGTACCTCTCAGCATGGTGTGCTGGTGTTTGGCAGCGCAGATCAGCCTGCTGATGCCCTCGATCACCTGGCTCTTGGAGTCCACCTCCTTCTCCTTGGGCTTTTTACTCAGGAATATCACTGCTCATCAAAGTGTGAGAAAGAGAAGAGAGAGAGAGGACATCGGTAAAATAAAAGAGATCATTTGCCATAAACATTTTTTTTACAATTATTATATTTATTTTGACTAAAGATGTAAAGGTAAAGATGTATTTTTCGTGACGACATAAACACAACATCTGATTGTTGCTGTATTTGGCCAGATAACTAGATTACAACCAGAAAAAGCCTTCTTATTCATCAGTGACACATTTTCATAAAGAAAAACATAACATGCTATGAGTTGTAAGGTGGCATTAACGCTTATAACGGGTAATAACGCATTACACTCTTTGGCTTTCAGTAAAGCGACACCCACCTTTCTTGTTCTTCTCCTTCATGACGACAGTCATGGCCATGCCGGGAGGAGGGGTCAGCTCGCCCCCGTTGGGGATGCGGGACACCTGCAGCGAGCGGAAGTTGCTCTTCAGGGTATTCTTGATGCCCACGTCTCGCTTCTCACCTTCCTTCTTCTTGTCGACGCCGTGACATGCCCAGTAGTCCACCTGGAGCCCCATCACCTCCCCGCCCGTCACCGGAGAGCTGCAGGGCGGAGGGATATGGGAGAGAAACGTCACAAGAACGTCATATGAACGTTTTGTATCCATGAAAGGGAAGAAAAAGGCCCAAACTGCGAGGTCGAGTACCATCTGAACTTGTGTGTGGCTGTAGCCAGTTTAGTTTATTATGTACAACTTACAGGTCAAGTCATAAAAAGGAAGAAGAGAAAGGGTACAGTAGAGCTCCAGTGAAAGACTGGAACACAGAACACTGAAGACAAGTGGTCATTCCCCCTTCCCCCCCTTCCCAACATCTGGTCTCCAAGGAACATCTGGATGGAGAAAGGTCATTCATCGGGGAGTGGCAGGAAAGTGGGGTGTTGAAGGATGGCTATCCTTTGTCACACACTCCACATTGGTCCATCTTTTGCTATTTAAATTAATAACATATAGTTTACAAATGCCTCATGAGCAAAGTTCCACTGCCTTACCCCATCAGAACCCAAAATATAATAAGAAACTAATTCATGTGGAAGGTGTGGTCTGTACCTTCTGAAATTGTTTTATTGGCTACTGTGGCCAATGGGCCTCTGTCGGGGTTGTAGCCATTGTACAGTTATAAGGTTGAACCTTGAGATCAAATAATGTTTAAGGAAAGGAGGAAGGAAAGAGACATTAATTAACAAGACATCTTGGGTACAGTACGTACCCGGCTCCGGCGAGGGTGGCTGAGACGGAGGGGGAGGGGGGCGGGGTGCAGGTCAGGTCCTTCATGTAGGGTGGTCCCGGTGGGGGGGGAGGGGAGGCCAGCATATTGATGCTCCCCATCACAGCATCATCAGAGTCCACTGGGGATTAGGGAGGAGGTTTTGTTAACGTCTTTAAGTAACCAGAAAAAATGCATCTTTATCTGGTTTATTCGGGTTATCTAACCAATTAACAACCAATATGACGTCTGTCTCATGACGTCTTGATCTCATCATGAAAAAGGCGCAACAGCGGTTGTAAAAGAGTTATATTAAGTCTTTTAACCAGAAAACCATTTTACAAGAAAAATATTACATGATTAAGACGTCATGCATTCAGTATTTTGCCTGCTGGGCCTCTTCTCTCTCAGTCTTCCCTTCTTCCTCCCATCTCATTCGAAACAATGGATTATCAGACAATACAAAGCAAACATAGGGTCAAAGGAAAATAAAGAGTAGGATGTCTTACTTGAGGTTGAAAGGTTGTGCTCAACGATGCCCACTTTCACCAGCTGTGTGGGGACAAAAACCACGATTGAGATTTACATTCTGGTCATTTAACAGACACTCTTATCCAGTCAGTACATTTAACCAAGGTATAATACATGACCAAAAGTGTGTGGACACTTGCTTGTCAAACATCTCACTCGTGCATTAGTGAGGTCGGGCACTGATGTTGGGCGATAAGGCCTGGCTCGCAGTCGACATTCCAATTCATCCCAAAGGTGGTCGATGTGGTTGGGGTCAGGGCTCTGTTCAGGCCAGTCAAGTTCTTCCACACCGATCTCGACAAACCATTTCTCTATGAACCTCGCTTTGTGCACGGAGGCAATGTCATGCTGAAATAGAAAAGGGCTTTCCCCAAACTGTTGCCAGAAAGTTGGAAGAACAGAATCATCTAGAATGTCATTGTGTGCTATAGCGTTAAGATTTCCCTATACTGGAACTAGTGGGCCTAGCCCGAACCGTGAAAAACAGCCCCAGACTGTTATTCCTCCTCCACAAAAGTTTACAGTTGGCACTATGCAGGTAGTGTTCTCCTGGCATCCGCCAAAACCAGTTGACTGCCATCACTCCAGAGAATACATTTCCACTGAACCAGAGTCCAACAGCGGCAAGCTTTACACCACTCCAGCCGACACTTGGCATCGTGCATGGTGATCTTAGGCTTGTGTGCAGCTGCGTGGCCATGGAAACCCATTTCATTAAGCTCCCGACGAACAGTTCTTGTGCTGATGTTGCTACCAGAGGCAGTTTGGAACTCGGTAGTGAATGTTGCAACAGAGGACAAAAGATTTGACAAGGTACACGTTCTGTGAGCTTCTATGGCCTACCACTTCGCGGCTGAGCAGTTGTTGCTCCTAGACGATTCCACTTCCACTAACAGCACTTACAGCTGACCAGGGGTAGAAATTGACAAACTGACTCAACGTCAACAGTGAAGAGGCGACTCCGGGATGCTGGCCTTCTAGGCAGAGTTCCTCTGTCCAGTGTCTGTGTTCTTTTGCCCATCTTAATATTTTATTTTTATTGGCCAGTCTGAGATATGTCTTTTTCTTTGCAACTCTGCCCAGAAGGCCAGCATCCCAGAGTCGCCTCCTCACTGTTGACGTTGAGACTGGTGTTTGCGGGCACTATTTAATGAAGCTGCCAGTTGAGGACTTGTGAGGCATCTTAAACTAGACACTAATGTACTTGTCCTCTTGCTCAGTTGTGCACTGGGGCCTCCCACCCCTCTTTCTATTCTGGTTAGAGTCAGTTTGCGCTGTTCTGTGAAGGGAGTAGTACACAGCGTTGCACAAGATCTTCAGTGTCTTGGCAATTTCTTGCATGGAATAGCCATCATTTCTCAGAACAAGAATAGACTGACGAGTTTCAGAAGAAAGTTCTTTGTTTCTGGCCATTTTGAGCCTGTAATCGAACCCACAAATGCTGATGCTGTCACGCCCTGATTTGTTTCACCTGTCCTTGTGATCGTCTCCACCACCTCTAGGTGTTGATTATTTTCCCCCAGTGTATTCATCCCTGGGTTTCCTGTCTCTCTGTGCCAGTTCGTAATTTCCAAGTCAACTAGCGTTTTCCCCGTTCTCCTGCTTTTTGCATTCTCCATCTTCTAGTCCTCCCAGTTTTGTCCCTTTCCTGTTTCTGGACGTTGTTCCCGCCTGCCTGACCATTCTGCCTGCCTTGACCATGAGCATCTGCCACTCTGTATCTCCTGGACTCTGATCTGGTTTTGACCTTCCTGTCCACGACCACTCTCTTGCCTACCCCTTTGGATTAATAAATATTGTAAGACTTAAACCATCTGCTTCCTGTGTCTGCATTTAGGTCTCGCCTTGTGCTTGATAGATGCTCCAGATACTCAACTAGTCAAAAGAAGGCCAGTTTTTTTGCTTCTTGAATCAGATTTTGTTTAGCACAGTTTTCAGCTGTGTTAACATAATTGGAAAAGGGTTTTCTAATTATCAATTACTCATTTAAAATGATGAACTTGGATTAGCTAACACAACATGCCATTGGAACACAGTGTGATGGTTGCTGATAATGGGCCTCTGTACGCCTATGTAGATATTCCATATATATATATATTTTTTTAAATCTACCATTTCCAGCTACAATAGTCATTTACAACATTAACAATGTCTACACTGTATTTCTGATCAATTTGATGTTATTTTAACGGTCAAAAAATGTACTTTCTTTAAAAAACAAGGACTTTTCTAGGTGACCCCAAATTAAAACGGAAATATCACATTTACATAAGCATTCAGACCCTTCACTCAGTACTTTGTTGAAGCACCTTTGGCAGAGATTACAGCATTGAGACTTCTTGGGTATGACACTACAAGCTTGGCACGCCTGCATTTGGGGAGTTTCTCCCATACTTCTCTGCAGATCCTCTCAATCTCTGTCAGGTTGGCTGGGGAGTGTCGCTGCACAGCTATTTTCAGGTCTCTCCAGAGATGTTCGATCTGGTTCAAGTCTGCGCTCTGGCTGGGCCACTCATGGACATTCAGAGAATTGTCCCAAAGGCACTCCTACGTTGTCTTGGCTGTTTTCTAAGGGTCGTTGTCCTGTTGGAATGTGAACCTTTGCACCAGTCTGAGGTCCTGAGCGTTCTGGAGCAGGTTTTCATCAAGGACATCTCTGTACTTTGCTCCGTTCATCTTTCCCTCGATCTTGACTAGTCTGCCAGTCCCTGCCACTGAAAAACATCCCCACAGCATGATGCTGCCACCACTATGCTTCACCTTAGGGATGGTGCCAGGTTTCCTCCAGACGTGACGCTTGGCATTCAGGCCAAAGTGTTAAATCTTGTTTCTCATGGTCTGGCGCCTTTTGGCAAACTCCAAGCGGGCTGTCGTGTGCCTTTTACTGAGGAGTGACTTATGTCTGGCCACTCTACCTTAAAGGCCTCCTGGAAGGTTCTCCCATCTCCACAGAGGAACTCTGGAGCTCTGTCATAGTGACCATCGGGTTCTTGGTCACCTCCCTGACCAAGGCCCTTTTCCCCTGATTGTTCAGTTTGGCCAGGCGGCCAGCTCCAGACAAGTCTTGGTGCTTCCAAACTTTTTCCATTTAAGAATAATGGAGGCCACTGTGTTCTTGGGGACCTTCTATGCTGCAAGCATACCCTTTCCCAGAGCTGTGCCAAAACACAATCCTTTCTCGGAGCTCTACGGACTATTCATTCAACACCATGGCTTGGTTTTTGCTCTGACATGCACTGTCAACTGTGGGACCTTATATAGACAGGTGTGTGCCTTTCCAAATCATGCCCAATCAATTGAATTTACCACAGGTGGACTCTAATCAAGTTGTAGAAACATCTCAATGATGATAAATGGAAACAGGATGCACCGGAGCTCAATTTCTAAAAACCTGATTTCGCTTCGTGAGTTTGTGGTATTGTGTGTAGATTTAAGAGGAAAATGTTTTATTTAATCCATTTTAGAATGTAACATAACAAATGTGGAAAATGGGGCTGAATACTTTCTGAATGCACTGTGAGAGTGTAAGTAGAAAACAACCACATATCACAGTCATTGCATGTAAAACTTTCCTCAATAAAACAGCAATACAAATCTGTTGTCATTGTGTTTTATCATGACAGCTTCAAAGAAATGACAGCTAATTATCTAACTGGAGATGAGCGCTCAAAGATAACACTCAAGTTATTTCGTTGCAAGTGAATATTCTTACCCCAATGAATGGCACAAACTTCTGACAGGAGTCCTCGTCAGGGCTGAGGGAGCAAATGGATAACATATAATAATGTTAGTTTCGCGTTAACACAACGCACCAGGATCAACACTCTCCCTGTTTGGATGTGGTGGTGTGATGGCGCTGAAGGAAGAATGAGTTTGTGTGTGTGGCTAAGGGATGTCCAATCGGAATCGATGAGACATGGCGCCTCCCAAGTGGTTCTGGAAAACCAGGAACATTTTGGGAATGAAGGTCATGCCGCGATGAGAATGCCAGGGAACGCTCCTTACAACCGACCCCTAAACGGGTGCGTTGTAAGCCTGCTGTGACGTGAGCAGTGGAGGAGTGAGGGGGTTAACATTGTTGGTGACATTGAATGTGAACCCAATATACAGGGTGAGTTCTGCAATCCCGCTGGTTTTGGTTTCTCAGTACTTAAGAATACTGATTGGCTGAAAAAAAAATCAACAGATGAAAATCAACAGAACTATACAGTGTGGGGCAAATCCTAATTTCCATTTAGGTACATTTAGGTTTTAACTTAGTTATTCATTGATGTCAATGGGAGACTAAGCAAAAAGTTTACTTAAGTAGAAGTTAGAATTCACCCCTGTATTTGTAAAGGGGCCTTTATAGACAGAGGGCTAAAGGATAGTTAGCATATTTCATATGTTCGGTCCCAGTCAACTACTTCTATGTGAAGTTGGTAGTGCTGCCGTCATCTTACCAAAGCTATCCTTCCCTATTTCTCATAAATCCCCCCCAAATTAGCTTAAAAAGCTGGATACGGCTGGTGTAAAACCAAAATAACCTGCAAAATGAGGCCAGAGGGGGTGAATTTTTGGAGCGCATGGTGAAAAGAGCTGTGAGAAAAGCATGTTAGAACAGCAAAGAGGTAGGACAAACAGAGCATGACAAGTTCATCTCCCTCGTGAAACACACCCGAGAGTAGCATTGAGGGTTTTCTAGAGTTTTTAAAGATGGAAAAAGCATTGACTAAAATATTGAGTATACACATCTGAGACTTTGCACCCTTGCTTTTCAAAGAGAAAGAAGACAAGTAGGTAGAAACGATGCAAATTAAGCAAACTCAGTCGGGCCCTTGGTGTACAGTACAGTCTCCCCTGCCTATCTGACCAGATACCCTGTTCCTGGAGAGCTACGATCCTGTAGGGTTTCACTCTAAGTCTAATCTAGGGCACCTTATTCTAATAAATAGCAGGTTGATGAATCAGAGCCCTGATCTAGGATAATCTTTAGGTGTGTCTCAATATTCTAACGCGGCTTCCTCTCCTGGTCTCCTGTTCTTCAATGGCACTGATCTGAAAACACATGATAGATGAAAGCATTACTCCTCTCTGCAGAGTTTGGACTCGGTCGGCTCTCGTCATGTTGTGACAATACTCAGTGGACTCTGTCTCTGTCACCAAGAGGAGACCGGGAGAGACTGGGATTAGCCAATCAAAAGTCACCTTTCAGCACCCCTTTGTTCCTATAATACAGTACACCGTGCCTTTTTATACGCCTGGTAATTGTTAAGGTGACCTTTAAATGTTTGAGTGCTCATCCTCCCTGGTGGATATAAAGTGTGTGGGTGTGTGTGTGTCATTACACTCTTACAAGGCAAAAATAGTTTCTGAGGTGGGTCAACAGTGACATCTGAGCAGAGATGTGAAAATAACAGTCACACATGCAGGTGTGTGTGTCGTGTGTGTGGGTGATAGAGTGTGTCACGTGGCTGGTGTTCTCTACCTCCGCACTATCCACCCACCCACCCCTCCCTCCCTCCCTCCCTCCTCTTCAAACCACCTAATTAGATCTCCACTATCATCTCTCCTTCTTTACACTTGTCCTCCTCTCTCTGAGCTAATAGGAAAGAACACATCAATGTCAACCTTTTTCTCTTAGATCTCATTGAGTCAACAGTTTGCCCTACTGTTCCCAACTTCAAAGAGCAATGTATGTGGGAGACCTTAAAGGTAGAGTCAGCAATGTGACATCATCAAACACAGCGGGGTGACTTCCTGATGACATATTTCAACAATAACAAATGGCCAGTATGGGCTCTTTCCAATTTGCAAGTTCGGCACTCCTTTGAGGCGTGCCGACATTGGAAAGATCCAACAATGGCAGCCTTGGCAGATTTGACTTTTGTTGTTGACTTCTGTAAGCAGGAAGTCACCCAGCAGTGTATGATGGGTTATATGTCATATTGCTGACTGTACCTTTAATGCGGTTGTATATTATCCAAAATCCACATATCCAAACCAAATCCAAACCAAAAGCCAACCAAGCCAGACAAACAAACTATTGGTTAAGACAGTTAGACATGCAAAAACTCAAATCAATACGGGGGTAGTCGATGCAGACCAGATATGAAGTTAAGACGAACAGCGAGTTATGTGTGGGCGGGTTAGACATTAGACAACAAGGGGTCACAGGTTATATTGGTGTACAAAATGCAACACAGCAGGGGGGCGGGGTCAAACGAAAGGCATTTGTGTATTATGTGGCCAGGTACCTGATGTAAAAATCAAAATACAAGCTTCTCTTCCTTGAATGCAAATGAAAGAAAAAGGTAGAATAACTCAGTGTGGTAAAATGGTACGAGTCGTCGTTGTTCTTTCTTCATGAGTTATGAGTCAATTAGCATTAGTGTTGCTTTTTCCAAAGATAAATTAATGAGAATGAAGCCACAAAATTGAAAAATCTGAAGCGTAGAGGGAGCACTATAGAACACAATAGATAATCCAAATATAGTTTAATAGCATAATAGAATAATAGCATACAAAAATATCTACATACATAATATCTACATTTTACCAGACATTTCATAAACACATGCACACGCCCTTAAATATCACCCATTCATTCTGTACTCACATGCATGCACACGCTTGCTTGCACACACACACACACCTTACCTTTTCTGTTTGTAGGTGAGCATTGCCTCAGAGATGGGACACTGGTGCGAGACGCTGGCCCCAGCCAGGTACTGAGACACGCGGCCTGCTACATCAATGTTGTCTATGGAAACTCAAAGTGGAGGGCACAATCTATCATGTTTTTGTTCTTACTGCAATGAATACCCTGTACATAAATAATAACTTATATATTTGTAATAATGTTTTTAATAATAAATACGATATTAGAATGATCAAACTAGTACTTTTTAAGAACAAATCCTATCAGCATATCGACTGTAGTACTTGCGCTGATGAAACACTATAGACCACTGTTACTCCAACTTCCGGGATACAAGCCCCCCCCCCCCCTCCTTTCAGCAAATCTGACCACGACTCCATTTTGCTCCTTCCTTCCTGTAGGCAGAAACTCAAACAGGAAGTACCGGTGCTAAGAACTATTCAATGCTGGTCTGATCAAATCGGAATCCACGCTTCAAGATTGTTTTGATCACGCAGACTGGGATATGTTTCGGGTAGCTTCCGGGAATAATACTGACAAATATACTGATACGGGAACTGCCTTTATCAGGAAGTGTATAGTTGTACCACTGTGACTATTAAAACCTACCCTAAACAGAAACAGTGGAAAGATGGCAGCATTCGTGCAAAACTGAAAGCGCAAACCACCACATTTAAACATAACAAGGTGTCTGGAAATATGGCAGAATACAAACAGAGCAGTCATTCCCTCCGCATGGCAATCAAACAGGCAAAACGTCAGTATAGAGAAAGTGGAGTCGCAATTCAACGGCTCAGGCACAAGACATATGTGGCAGGGTCTACAGACAATCATGGACTACAAAAGGAAAACCAGCCACGTCGCAGACACCAACGCCTTGCTTCCGGACAAGCTAAACACCTTCTTTGCCCGCTTTGAGGATAACACAGTGCCACCGACGTGACCCGCTACCAAGGACTGTGGGACTTCGTTGCCGAGTAAGACATTTAAAAGTGTTAACCCTCGCAAGGCTGCCGGCCCAGACGGCTGGCTGGTGTGTTTACGAACATATTCAATCTCTCCCTATCCCAGTCTGCTGTCCCCACATGCTTCAAGATGGGCACCATTGTTCCTGTAGCCAAGAATGCAAAGATAACTGAACTAAATTACTATCTTCCCGTAGCACTCACCTCTGTCATCATGAGGTGCTTTGAGAGACTTGTCAAGGATCATATCACCTCCACCCTACCTGTCACCCTAGACCCACTTCAATTTGCATACCGCCCCAATAGGTCAACAGACGATGCAATCGCTATCACACTGCCTTATCCCATCTAGAGAAGAGGAATACCTATGTAAGAATGCTCTTCATTGACTATAGCTCAGCATTCAATACCATAGTACCCTCTAAGCTCATCATTAGGCTCGAGGCCCTGGGTCTGAACCTCGCCCTGTGCAATTGGGTCCTGGACTTCCTGATGGGCTGGCACCATGTGCTGAAGGTAGGAAACACCTCCACTTCACTGATCCTCAACACTGGGGCCCCACAAGGGTGCGTACTCAGCCCCCTCCTGTAGT
The DNA here is from genome assembly GCF_002021735.2 of Oncorhynchus kisutch. Taxonomy (NCBI): domain Eukaryota; kingdom Metazoa; phylum Chordata; class Actinopteri; order Salmoniformes; family Salmonidae; genus Oncorhynchus; species Oncorhynchus kisutch. The sequence goes on along the minus strand of NC_034193.2, from coordinate 37,325,330 downwards.
CCCTGTTCACCCATGACTGCGTGGCCAAGCATGCCTCTAACTCAATCATCAAGTTTGCAGACAACACAGTAGTAGGTTTGATTACCAACGATGACGAGACAGCCTACAGGGAGGCGGTGAGGTCTCTGGGAGTCTGGTGCCAGGAAAATAACCTCTCACTCAACGTCAAAAAAATAAAGACAATTATTGTGAACTTCAGGAAACAGCAGAGGGAGCATCCCCCCATCCACATCGACGGGACAGTAGTGGAGAATGTGGAATGTTTAAATTCCTCGGCGTACATATCACTGACAAACTGAAATGGTCCACCCACACAGACAGTGTGGTGAAGAAGGTGCAACATCGCTTTTTCAACCTGGTGAGGCTGAAGAAATTTGGCTCGTCACCTAAAACCCTCACAAACTTTTACATGTGCACAATTGAGAGCATCCTGTTGGGCTGTATCACCACATGGTACGGCAACTGCATCGCCCACAACCACAGGGCACTCCAGAGGGTGGTGCGGTCTGCACAACGCATCATCGGGGGCAGACTAACTGCCCTTCAGGACACCTACAGCACCTGATGTCACAGGAAGGCCAAAAAGATCATCAAGCGCAACAACCACCCGAGCCACTGCCTGTTTCCGCGCTATCATCCAGACGAGGTCAGCACAGGTGCATCAAAGCTGCGACCGAGAAATTGAAAAACAGCTTCTAACTCAAGGCCATCAGACTGTTAAATAGCCGTCACTAGCACAGAGAGGCTGCTGCCTATATACACAGACTTGAAATCATTGGCCATTTGAATAAATGGAACACCAGTCACTTTAATAATGTTTATATATCTTGCTTTACTCATCTCATATGTAAACTCAGCAAAAAAAAGAAACGTCCTCTCACTGTCAACTGCGTTTATTTTCAGAAAACTTAACATATATAAATATTTGTATGATAATAACAAGATTCAACAACTGAGACAAACTGAACAAGTTCCACAGACATGTGACTAACAGAAATGGAATAATATGTCCCTGAACAAAGGAGGGGGGTCAAAATCAAAAGTAACAGTCAGTATCAGGTGTGGCCATCAGCTGCATTAAGTACTGCAGCGCATGAGATCCGGGCTCTTCGCTGGCACAGAATGAGCAGTTTTGCTGGTGGCATTGTCATGCTGGAGGGTCATGTCAGGATGAGCCTGCAGGAAGGGTACCACATGAGGGAGGAGGATGTCTTTCCTGTAATGCACAGCGTTGAGATTGCAGGCAATGACATCAAGCTCAGTCCGATGATGCTGTGACACACCTCCCCAGACCATGACAGACCCCTCCACCTCCAAATCGATCCCGCTCCAGAGTACAGGCCTCTGTGTAACGCACATTCCTTCGACGATAAATGCAAATCCAAACATCACCCCTTGTGAGACAGTCTGAGCACTGATGTCCAGCCTCTCTCAGCCTATTGGAGACAGTCTGAGCACTGATGGAGGGATTGTGTGTTCCTGGTGTAACTAGGGCAGTTGTTGTTGCCATCCTGTACCTGTCTCGCAGTTGTGGTGTTTGGGATGTACCAATCCTGTGCAGGTGTTGTTACACGTGGTATGCCACTGCGAGGACGATCAGTTGTCCGTCCTATCTCCCTGTAGCGCTGTCTTAGGCGTCTCACAGTACGGACATTGCAATTTATTGCCCTGGCCACATCTGCAGTCCTCATGCCTCTTTGCAGCATGCCTAAGGCAAGTTCACGCAGATGAACAGGGACCCTGGGCATCTTTCTTTTGGTGTTTTTCAGAGTCAGTAGAAAGGTCTCTTTAGTGTTCCAAGTTTTCATTACTGTGACCTTAATTGCCTACCGTCTGTAAGCTGTTAGTGTCTTAACGACCGTTCCACAGGTGTATGTGTCCCGCCTTGGTCATGGTGTTTTGTGTTTTCATTATATATTTTGGTCAGGCCAGGGTGTGACATGGGTTATGTGTTGTGTTTCGTGTTGGGGTTTTGTAGGATTTGGGATTGCTATAATTAGGGGTGTGTCTAGTTAGGCTTGGGCTGCCTGAGGCGGTTCTCGATCAGAGTCAGGTGTTTCTTGTTGTCTCTGATGGGGAACCGTATTTAGGTAGCCTGAGTTTCGCTTTGTATTTCATGGGTGATTGTTCCTGTCTCTGTGTAGTTTCACCAGATAGGCTGTAATTAGGTTTCACGTTCCGTTTGTTGTTTTTGTATTTATTTTCATGTATCGCACTTTTCTTCATTAAAGACATGAGTAACCACCACGCTGCATTTCGGTCCGACTCTCTCTCAACAAACGAAGAACGCCGTTACAGAATCACCCACCACATACGGACCGAGCAGCGTGTTAACAGGCAGCAGCGAAAGGAGGACGTTATGGACAGGAATGGCATGGAGTATACGACGTGGGAAGAAATCGACAGGTGGGCGGTCGACCCAGAGAGAATGCCTGAGCCCGCATGGGATTCGCTAGAGCAGTGCGAAGAAGGCTATAGGCGAATGGAGTTGGAGAAAAGAAAGACACGGCGGCGCAGAGCGAAGCCCGAAAAGCAGCCCCAAAAATTTATTGGGGGGGGGGCTCAGAGGGAGAGTGGCTGAGTCAGGAGATAGACCTGAGCCAACTCTCCCTGTTTATCGTGAGGAGCCAAGGAGGAGACCAGAACCAGAGCCGGTGTTGGAGGTGAGCGAAACAGAGACTGTGAAGGAGTTAATGGGGAAATTGGAGGAGAGAAAAATGAGGGAGTTGCTGTGTTGGTGCTTTTTGCATAGAATTCGCCCGACGGAACGTGTTGGGGATTTGATGGCACCCGAGTTAGCGCTCCATACTCGTCCTGAGGTGCGTGTTAGTCGGCTGGTGATGTTGCCAGCCTCACGCACCAGGCCTCCTGTGCACATCCCTAGCCTTGCACGTCCTGTGCCAACACTACTCTCAAGATCTCCAGTACGCCTTCACGGTCTAGCTCATCCTGTGCCACCTCCACACTCCAGCCCTCCGGTAGCAGCTCCCCGCAACAGGCTTCCTGTGCGTGTCCTCGATCCAGTACCACCAGTTCCAGCACCACGCATCAGGCCTACAGTGCGCCTCGCCTCTCCTGCGCTGCCGGAGTCTCCCGCCTGTTTAGCGCAGCTAGAGCCTTTCTCCTCTCCTGCGCTGCTGGAGTCTCCCGCCTGTTTAGCGCAGCCAGAGCCTTTCTCCTCTACAGCGCTGCCGGAGTCTCCCGCCTGTTTAGCGCAGACAGAGCTGCCAGCCTGCAGGGAGCAGCCTGAGCTGTCAGTCTGCATGGAGCAGCCTGAGCTGTCAGTCTGCATGGAGCAGCTGGAGCTGCCAGCCTGCATGGAGAAGCCAGAGCTGCCAGCCTGCATGGAGCAGCCTGAGCTGTCAGTCTGCATGGAGCAGCCAGAACTGTCAGTCTACATGGAGCAGCCAGAGTTGTCAGTCTGCATGAAGCAGCCAGAGCTGTCAGTCTGCATAGAGCAGCCAGAGCTGCCAGTCTGCAAGGAGCTGCCAGTCTGCAAGGAGCTGTCAGTCTGCAAGGAGCTGTCAGTCTGCAAGGAGCCGCCAGTCTGCCCAGCGCCGCCAGTCTGCCCAGCATCGCCAGTCTGCCCAGCGCCGCCAGTCTGCCCAGCGTCGCCAGTCTGCCCAGCGTCGCCAGTCTGCACAGCGTCGCCAGTCTGCCCAGCGTCGCCAGTCTGCACAGCGTCTCCAGTCTGCCCAGCGTCGCCAGTCTGCCCAGCGTCGCCAGTCTGTCAGGATCGGTTAGATCCACCAGTCAGCCAGGATCCACCAGTCTGCCAGGATCCACCAGTCTTCCAGGATCCGCCAGAGGTGCCAGTCAGCCAGGATCCGCCAGTAGTGCCAGTCGACCAGGATCTGCCAGTCGGCCAGGATCCGCCAGTCAGCCAGGATCCACCAGTCAGCCAGGATCCACCCGTCTTCCAGGATCCACCAGAAGTGCCAGTCAGCCAGGATCCGCCAGAAGTGCCAGTCGGCCAGGATCCGCCAGAAGTGCCAGTCGGCCAGGATCTGCCAGTCGGCCAGGATCCGCCAGTCGGCCAGGATTCGCCAGTCAGCCAGACTCTTCCAGATCCGCCAGTCAACCAGACTCTTCCAGATCCGCCAGTCAACCAGACTCTTCCAGATCCGCCAGTCAACCAGACTCTTCCAGATCCGCCAGTCAACCAGACTCTTCCAGATCCGCCAGTCAACCTGACTCTTCCAGATCCGCCAGTCAACCAGACTCTTCCAGATCCGCCAGTCAGCCAGACTCTTCCAGATCCGCCAGTCAACCAGACTCTTCCAGATCCGCCAGTCAACCAGACTCTTCCAGATCCGCCAGTCAACCTGACTCTTCCAGATCCGCCAGTCAACCAGACTCTTCCAGATCCGCCAGTCAGCCAGACTCTTCCAGATCTGCCAGTCAGCCAGACTCTTCCAGATCTGCCAGTCAGCCAGACTCTTCCAGATCAGCCTGTCAACCAGTCTCTTCCAGATCTGCCAGTCAACCAGTCTCTTCCAGATCTGCTAGTCAACCAGAATCTTCCAGATCTGCTAGTCAACCAGAATCTTCCAGATCTGCTAGTCAACCAGAATCTTCCAGATCTGCTAGTCAACCAGAATCTTCCAGATCTGCTAGTCAACCAGAATCTTCCAGATCTGCTAGTCAACCAGAATCTTCCAGATCTGCTAGTCAACCAGAATCTTCCAGATCTGCTAGTCAACCAGAATCTTCCAGATCTGCTAGTCAACCAGAATCTTCCAGATCTGCTGGTCAACCTGAATCTTCCAGATCCGCCAGCCAGGATCTACCGGAGCCTACTACCTACCTGAGCTTCATCTCAGTACTGGGCTTCCTCTCAGTACTGGGCTTCCTCTCAGTCCCGAGCTGCCCCTCAGTCCCGAGCTGCCCCTCAGTCCCGAGCTGCCTCAGTCCCGAGCTGCCCCTCAGTCACGAGCTGCTCCTCAGTTCTGTGGGGTTCTGGGTGAGGACTATTAGGCCATGTTCGGCGGCGAGGGTGGATTATCCCAGGACGCGAAGGGGAGGAACTATGACATTTATGGAGTGGGGTCCACGTCCCGAGCCGGAGCCGCCACCATGGACAGACGCCCACCCGGACCCTCCCTATGGTTTTGAGGTGCGTCCGGGAGTCCGCACCTTGGGGGGGGGTTCTGTCACGCCTTGGTCATGGTGTTTTGTGTTTTCATTATATATTTTGGTCAGGCCAGGGTGTGACATGGGTTATGTGTTGTGTTTCGTGTTGGGGTTTTGTAGGATTTGGGATTGCTATAATTAGGGGTGTGTCTAGTTAGGCTTGGGCTGCCTGAGGCGGTTCTCGATCAGAGTCAGGTGTTTCTTGTTGTCTCTGATGGGGAACCGTATTTAGGTAGCCTGAGTTTCGCTTTGTATTTCGTGGGTGATTGTTCCTGTCTCTGTGTAGTTTCACCAGATAGGCTGTAATTAGGTTTTTTTGTTTTTGTATTTATTAGTTATTTTCATGTATCGCACTTTTCTTCATTAAAGACATGAGTAACCACCACGCTGCATTTCGGTCCGACTCTCTCTCAACAAACGAAGAACGCCGTTACAGTATGTTCATTAATTGTTTATGGTTCATTGAACAAGCATGGGAAAAAGTGTTTAAACCCTTTACAATGAGGAGCTGTGAAGTTATTAGAATTTTTACAAACTATCTTTAAAAGACAGGGTCCTGAAAAAGGGATGTTTCTTTTTTTGCTGAGTTTATACACTGTATTCTATACTATTCTACTGTATCTTAGTCTATGCTGCTCTGACATTGCCTGTCCATATATTTATTCTTAATTACATTCTTTACTTAGATTGATGTGTATTGGGTATATGTTGTGAAATTGTTAGATATTACTTGTTAGATATTGCTGCACTGTCGTAACTAGAAGCACAAGCATTTCGCTAAAACCGCAATAACATCTGCTAGACACGTGTATGTGATCAGTAACATTGTTTTGATGTGACGCATAACGCACCATAATGATGATAGATGTTCCTAAACATTTGTAACTGTATTTATGAAGCATTATGAGCAGATCCCTATCCTGCATGGTATTTTGGCTCATAATAAGCGTTTGCTGCTCCAGCTCTCTGCTGTACCTGATGTTGGGGCCTCCAGTCTGCCGAACAAGTCCCTCCAGCCAGCGTCCATGAAGATGTTGTTGAACTTACTGTCGAACGAAGACATGTGTTTGGCCAGAGGATGAGTGCCTGCAAAGGGAGGAGCAGACTGATTAGAAGGCCACAGGAAAACAAAATGGAGTCCAGCTTTTCTAGTCTGTATGTTGTTAGCCTGCTATGATACCCAAGGTCCTATATTAGATCTGTTCCTGTAACTAGTGTTTTGTGTGCAGTTTTCCGTTTGACGTCAATGCATGATTTATGGGAGGCTTGCGTTATGCCTGCAGAATGGTAATTAGGCCATTATTTTCTACAGTTTGTGAACATTTCCAATGCATGAATGATAGTTTCAATTTATCCCCTAAATCTACTGAATTGAAATGGAATTGACGACCAACCCGAACCTGGACTCCATGGCGATTGGCTGAATTGCTGCTTACCAACAGGGATGACCAGGAAGCGGATGTAGCTGAGCCAATCAGGCGTCTTGTTAGCCAGCTGCTCCACGAAGCACCTGAGGATGGTGCTGAGGTAACTCTGGTCTCCGGCCACTGCCACTTTGATGGTGGGGGGTGTCTGGGCATTGCAGTTACAGCTAGTCAGACAAGTGGGGGAAAAAACATTATGAGAAACAGTAACTTGTTTCCACTTTATTCTGCGCTGTAATGGAAAGTGCTACCAAAATGTTTCACATATCAAAAATGATACGGGCCTAATCATGATCATCATAAGATCCACTCGCCTTGGTGACCACTGAATTAAAATTCACATTAAAAAGTCTACAAGAAACATTTACATTTTTACAATGAAACAAAAATCGATTTGTTTCTCTCAACTACAATCATTGAATTAGAAAGAGGAAGGAAGCGAGTTATTACAATCTCTGGATCCTGGTGACTATGGTGTTGAAGGCCGCATGGACATCCGCACCAGAGATGGTGCACACGATAGGCTGGCTGTGCTCATGGAGAATCTCAGATAGATACTGCAGGAAGGGAGGGAATGAGAGACAGAGAGCAGAGAGAGAACGGGGTTGAAAGGGGTTTCAAGACAGAGGTGAGACGGGGCTTGGGATCTGAAGCCGACACAGTCTGTGTTTGTGAGCGCACATGCTTCAGAGTTGCATTGTTTACATAAGAAATGGATTCCCCCTGATTGCTAAGCCTTTCTCCAGCTAGGCTTAGAGATATGAAGGTCAAAAAATACCTGATCTTGTACATGTTCCAAAAGCGAGTATGTTTGTTGAGTGCACAGCTGATGCAAATGCTACTGATTGAGTAGCATAAAACACTATATCTACAGTTGAAGTCGGAAGTTTACATAAACAAGTTTTAATGACTTCCACTTAAGTGTATCAACCACTCCACAAATTTCTTGATAACAAACTATAGTTTTGGCAAGTCGGTCAGGATATCTGCTTTGTGCATGACAAGTAATTTTTCCAACAATTGTTTACACACCGATTATTTCACTTATAATTCACTGTATCACAATTCCAGTGGGTCAGAAGTTCACATAAAATAAGTTGACTGTGCCTTTAAAAAGCTTGGAAAATTCCAGAAAATGAAGTCATGGCTTTAGAAGCTTCTGATAGGCTAATTGACAACATGAGTCAATTGGAGGTGTACCTGTGGATCTATTTCAAGGCCTACCTTCAAACTCAGTGCCTCTTTGCAAAAAGAAATCAGCCAAGACTGATTGTAGACCTCTACAATTCTGGTTCATCCTTGGGAGCAATTTCCAAACGCCTGAAGGTACCACGTTCATCTATACAAACAATAATACGCAAGTATAAACACCATGGGACCACGAAGACGTCATACTGCTCAGGAAGGAGACGAGTTCTGTCTCCTAGAGATGAACGTACTTTGGTGCGAAAAGAGCAAATCAATCCCAGAACAACAGCAAAGGACCTTGTGAAGATGCTGGAAGTAAAAAAAAAAGTATCAAAATCCACAGTAAAACGAGTCCTATATCGACATAACCTGAAAGGCCGCTCAGCAAGGAAGAAGCCACTGTTCCCAAAACTGCCATAAAAAAGCCAGACTACGGTTTGTAACTGCACATGGGGACAAAGATCGTACTTTTTGGAGAAATGTCCCCTGGTCGATGAAACAAAAATAGAACGGTTTGGCCATAATGACCATGGTTAATAAAATAATGACCCAGGAACAGATATAGCCCTTGCTTCACTCCAGACCTGACTGCCCTTGACCAGCACAAAAACATCCTGTGGCGTACTGCATTAGAATCGAATAGCCCCCATGATATGCAACTTTTCAGGGAAGTTAGGAACCAATATACACAGGCAGTTAGGAAAGCTAAGGATAGCTTTTTCAAACAGAAATTCGCATCCTGTAGCACAAACTAAAAAACGTTCTGGGACATTAAAGTCCATGGAGAATAAGAGCACCTCCTCCCAGCTGCCCACTGCACTGAGGCTAGGAAACATTGTCATCACCGATAAATCCACCATAATTGAGAATTTCAATAAGCATTTTTCTACGGCTGGCCATGCTTTCCACCTGGCTACCCCTACCCGGGTCAACTGCCCTACACCCCCCACAGAAACTTGCCTAAGCCTCCCCATGGACCCCTACAAATCAGCCGGGCTAGACAATCTGGACCCTCTCTTTCTAAAATGATCTGCCCGAAATTGTTGCAACCCCTATTACTAGCCTGTTCAAACTCTCTTTCGTATCGCCTGAGATTCCCAAAAATTGGAAAGCTGCCGCAATCATCCCCCTCTTCAAAGGGGGATACACTCTAGACCCAAACTTCTACAGACCTATATATATCCTACCATGCCTTTCTAAGGTCTTCGAAAGCGAAGTTAACAGATTACCAACCATTTCGAATCCCACAGTACCTTCTCCTCTATGCAATCTGGTTTCAGAGCTGGTCATGGGTGCACCTCAGCAATGCTCAAGGTCCTAAACGATGCCATAACCGCCATTGATAAGAGACATTACTGTGCAGACGTATTCATCGACCTGGCCAAGGCTTTCGACTCTGTCAATCACCACATTCTTATCGGCAAACTCAACAGCCTTGGTTTCTCAAATGACTGCCTCACCAACTACTTCTCTGATAGAGTTCAATGTGCCACAGGGTTCAATTCTTGGGCAGACTCTCTTCTCCCGTATACATCAATGATGTCTCACTTGATGCTGGTGATTCTCTGATCCACCTCTACAAAGATGACACCATTCTGGCCCTTCTTTGGACACCGTGTTAATTCACCTCCAGACAAGCTTCAATGCCATACAACAACTCTCCTTCCGTGGACTTCAACTGCTCTTAAACGCAAGTAAAACTAAATGCATGCTCTTCAACCGATCACTGCCAGCACCTGCCCGCCCGTCCAGCATCACTACTCTGGACGGTTCTGACTTAGAATATGTGGACAACTACAAATACCTAGATGTCTGGCTAGATTGTAAACTCTCCTTCCAGACTCACATTACGCAACTCCAATCCAAAATTAAATCTAGAATCGGCTTCCTATTTCGCAATAAAGCATCCTTCACTCATGCTGCCAAGCTTACCCTCGTAAAACTGACCATCCTACCGATCCTCGACTTCGGCGATGTCATCTACAAAATAGCATCCAACACTCTACTCAACAAATTGGATGCAGTCTATCACAGTGCATTCCGCTTTGTCACAAAAGCCCCATATACTACCCACCACTTCGTCCGGTACGCTCTCGTTGGCTGGCCCTAGCTTCATATTAGTTTCCAAACCCACTGGCTCTAGGTCATCTACAAGTTTTTGCTAGGTAAACCCCCGCCTTATCTCAGCTCACTGGTCACCATAGCAGCACCCACCCATAGCACGTGCTCCAGCAGGTACGGTGGGACAAAAAAGTATTTAGTCAGCCACCAATTGTGCAAGTTCTCCCACTTAAAAAGATGAGAGAATACCTGTAATTTTCATCATAGGTACACTTCAACTATGACAGACAAAATGAGAAAAAAAATCCTGAAAATTACAAAGGCAAGGTATTGGAGCAGCCATCACAAAGCCCTGACCTCAATCCCATAGAAAAATCGGGAACGATCGGGAACGAAGTAGATGGACCAACCTTTGATCTAAGAGGAAGCGAGCCGAGTGGATACCACATCTCGAACTGAGTTTTTTTTAAAGAAAAAGGTGAGCGAACCACACACAGATTTGAAGTCGAGTTTTTTAATTATGCCTGTTACGTATACTCTGAGCGTGAATTCCTTTGTAAGGAAGGCACCTTGGCGGCGTAAGCAGGGCCGAGTCAGAGGAGAGTAATCTGGGGGTTTTGTTATTTATTTGCGGAGAATCTTAGTTTTTGCCATAGTATTAGTGGTTCAGTGGTAGAATTCTCGCCTGCAACGCGGGAGGCCGGGGTTCCATTCCCAGTCATTGCGCTGACTGAATTCTGAGTTTTTGATTGTAAAATAATCTATTTGTATGTTTTGCCTGGAAAGTTATGGTCGCTAGTGTTTGTATAAGATATAAACTGAATGTTTTAATAGCTTCTCTAGTTCAAATTGATAGAAGGGACAAATTTTACGTTTTCAATAGATTGTTTAGGTGAAATTGATAGACTAATTCAACTTAAAATAATAACGAAGCGAATTCTGATGCAAGACGATGTCTGGTCACTAAATTATCTGCTGGAATAATGTATTGAGAATTGGGTCGTATTTAAATTACTGTATCAATAGAGAAGACAGTTACCTAAGTTTTAAAAAATCGGAATAATAGCGGGGAGAGAATGGCGATAGAAAGTGATTACCGAAATGATTTTCATTCTTATAGATTGACTGACGCATGTTATAATTTTGGCGCTGCGTGTGTTATTTATAAAGAAATAGGATACATTTCATAAGTGTGAAGAGCAAAGAGAAGAGGAAGTTATAAAGTTGGGGTTTTAATCTTACGATAGAGGTAAGGAAAAACGTTGAAATGAGAGGGGTTATATTTTTGCCCACTGGGGGAAAAAGAAATAGGAGAGTAGATCTGAAAGTTGTGAGTGAGTAGGACATTGTGAGAATAGATTCTGATGGTTATTGATTCTTGGTTTGATTGTTTAAGTAACACCAGTTAATTTTGTTTGATTGTTTAACCTGTAACACCAGTTAATTTGAGCAGGAAATTTCATGTAGTCTAACATTATAGTATGTTTCCATTATGTGGAACAATGTCAGGTCATTAAAGGTGATTGCTGGATTGAGTAGTATGAGAGCCTGTTGGCAGAAGACTAAACTAATATGTTAAGTGGGGGAGTATCATAGATTTTAATTATAGTGTTGTTACCGCAATAGTCAAAAGAATTTCATATGTTTTGGGGAATGAAAGCTTTGTGGATATGAGTGGGAAAAAATAATACGTTTGTTTTGATTTTTACGCTGATGAGACAGCGCCAACTTTTGAAAGATTTTAGATTTGTTAAAAAAAAAAACAGGATTGGTTTTACTAAATTTATATCAACAGGTTGAAATTATTAGATTGCTGATTAAAGGTTTTTTAGGAGTTGATTTCATTTAATTAAACATTGTATCATACATATACATTGATGGTGATTAAAACTTATGATTAATGATTTGAGGTACAGTGGAATTATCATTAGGTTTGGTTTATAGTTCACGTTTGAGTTTCTGAATCGATGTAGTGTAAATGAATACTAACTAAGTGTTTGGTGTTTTCTCCGGGAAAATTGATATTTCACTGTCTCTCTCTGGAATGTTTCCAGGGACTATACTCTTGGGGAGAGTGAGTGAAATTGAGGCCATAAACTACCACATTGGAGGGGGCCTGGAAGTTTTTTGTTTTAGTGCAAGGGTATTAAAGGGGCACTCACCACATGGGAGTTTTTATTTTCTGACTTTTCATTACACACGCAAATTCTTTTGATAAAGGAATGTTCTGGGAACATGGAAATACAAAAATGTTGGAACTAGTTGATTATTGTTTGCAAATGGTTTCATATAGTGAAAAACACTGCTTTGAAGGGTTTTGTATGACCTATGACCTTCTGATGACTTTCCGTTGTGGCTTGATCACCCGCATTGGAAAGCCATTTGGATAATGAAATTATGGTCATTTGTAATACTGCTTTCAAAATAATTTGTGTAATTGGTTATTATGTTTCTTAGCCATATTTGTAATTTGGACCACTGTGAAGGGCATTGCTTTTAACTAAGGATATGCTGCTTTAAGTCTATTTTCCTTTGGCCATGGGGGTTAAATCATTTTTTAAAAGTTTTTTTTTCAGTTTAGTGATTTTAATTTGATTAGGTTAGCTGAAGTTTTGTTTTACATTACTCTCATACAGAGAGATGTGTGTAAAACATGGGGGAGGATTTCGATTTTTTTAGGCTTTGAATTGAAGTTATACAACTTATGTGATATGTGAAGGAGTGTATTGTATTGTTGAGTGTATAGTTGTGTTTGTTTTGTTCTATTCCCGAGGTATAGGTCTAACTTCTTGATCCTTGGCTCTTACAATGGAGTTGACAGTGAGATGGGGAGTATAAACCAATTTGAAAGAATAGTTTCAATAGAATGTTTTGATATTCTCTGTGAAATATGTTTAGATATGTGTATTAAGAATCATTGGTAAAAGTAATAATTTATCATGTAGTTAATGAACTGAACTAAAACTGTTCTGATCTGTTCTTTCGAGGTTATCATGAAAAGTGACATCAGACGGTATCTTAATGCATGGAAGAGATAATTGGACCGAATGGTGTGTGTACCTTAAAACCCCCTCTAACTGGCTGAAGAAGAGTGACAAAGGCGTTGAAGGCTTTCCGAACCACTTCTACCGAGAGAAAAGAACCAAGCCAGAAATTGGTGTACAGTATCAGATCTAAGCTATCAACTGCTTTTCTCTCATACTGTGAGATTCTACTTGGAGTGATCATGGAGAAAGATCTGTTCTAACATTTTCTTATGATGGTATATTGGTATATACTGGTATATTGGTTGACGAATGGACAAGACATGAGTGGTAAAGATGAGACATTGAAATTGGGACATTAACATGAGCCATCCACTTTGAATTGTAAAGCTATCTGAAGAAAAACGAAAGAGACGCCAGAAGATGCAGTGCCTGAGAGGGGGAGGGGGGAGGGGGGAGGGGGGGGGGGGGCAACTGTGCCATTAAATTGTTTATACTTGTGTGGTATCAGGTTGATTGAAGAGGTCTACACCACGTAAATTGTAGTAATCTAGATTAAGAATGCATTGAGATACTGATCTGTATTATAATCATGATTAAAAAAGTTAATAGTAGAATTATGGGATAATTATACTGAATGTAAGTAAATCTGCTAATATTGATGTGTGTTAAATTGAGGATTTTACTTTGAGTGATAAGACAAATTTGAATCACTGAGGAATGCTATTCTAAATATTGGTTGGATAAATAGTTGGGTTGTTACTTATGATTTAGAATATGAATGATTTCACTGCCCTATTCTCTATTCCTAAGTATATTTCTGAACATGAGGACTTAGAGGGATGTCTGTCCTATATGTTGTGAGGAGGCCTGTGTTTAGACACTGGTTCTCATGTAACTTAAAGAGCATTTATATGTTATGTTTTTATTTTCCTCAAATAGATTTTTCTGTGTTATTAAACATGTGCAAGTTTGTCTTGTAGAATAAAGGTTGTAACCTTAGTTTCAGAAGGGAGAAAGCTTACATATAAGCTAAGGTATTTGGCATTGAGGGGATTTGAATTTTTATTTCTTTTTAAATATTGAGTATGTAATTAATATTCTGATTCTTTAGAAGGGACAATGTCCCTTGAGAGGGGAATGTTGGGGAATAATCAGAATTGGTTGGTAACATAGGTAAGATGTTTTATATTCATCAGATGTTTGTAAGTTACTTCTCATCAGAATGTTATTTTTGTATAATACTGTGGTGGGGTTGCAGTATCTGTTCTATGTCAAGACTAAGTTTTTTGGGCCGGAGATAGGGGAGAGGTCAAGTGTGTCTGTGTCTGTGTCTGTGTCCACAATGTCTGTGTGCCAGTCAGTGTGTCTCTGTGATCTTGTCAAGATAGGATGGATTTGATATATGCCTGTTGATATGGAGGATTGGTTTATGGTTCTGAGTTTGAGAAAATAACATAGTTTAGGAGACAAAGCTGAACGATTTATTATGTCTGACTATGTGTGTTTTTTGCTATTAAAGGATCTCAGCTGCAATGTGTAAGGGACTCTCAGAGAATTCATTGATAGACACTGAATTGATCTGAGAGTCACAGGGTTGTGATAGAGCTCATATAATTAAAAATGGACTTTGTGATAACTAACTCTGACTTGTGTGTGGTTTGCTCTCATTATTTGGTAAATAGAGGAAATTTCCTTGACATGCTCCAAAACTCACCCAACTTATTGTGGGAAGCTTGTGGAAGGCTGACCCAAGTTAAAGGCAATACTACCAAATACTAATAGAGTGTATGTACACCTCTGACCCACTGGGAATGTGATGAAAGAAATAAAATGTGAAATAAATCATTCTCTACTATCATTCTGACATTTCACACTCTTAAAATAAAGTGGTGATCCTAACTGACCTAAGACTGGACATTTTTACCAGGATAAAATGTCAGGAATTGTGAAAAACAGAGTTTAAATGTATTTGGCTAAGATGTATGTAAACTTCAGACCTCAACTGTTTTTGTTAAGAGAGTAATTTCATAGTCTTTATACAATACTGTAATGACGATTTTGTAAAAGAAAAAAAAGGGGATACCAACTGTTTTGAATGATATTATATGACCAGATAGTACCCTTGTTTTTACCACTTAATTAGTCACACTGACCAACACAAACACAACAGTAGCCTACCTGGCCCTGCCAGTCTGTGGTGTTGATGAGGATGATGCTCTCGGGGAGCTGCTCGTCGGAGATAAGGATCTGGTTTAGCTGGTCATACACTGACTTCCTGGGGACCTGGCGGAGGAAGAGGCAGACGTAAAAGAGATGGTCTATCTGTATACACACATGTAGAGCTTGTACACACACACTAGCTTACTTTACTATTGTGCACACACTCACACACACCTGGACAGCGATCCTGGATTCCGGGGATGTCTCGCTGTCGATGCTGCTGGTCCTGTCACTCTGGGCCTTGGAGTTCTGTCGGTCCTTCATGGATGTGCTTCTAGGACGCCTCTGCAGCTTGTTCTCTGTTTTACTGTGGACCACAAACAGGCACGGACCCAATGAAGCACTGAGCCAGGTTGAGCCACTGCTGAGAAATCTTAATAAAAGAAATACGTTATTCACCAATACTAAATACTTAGTAGTAGATATGCCTACAGCAGAACTCCTCAGACAATCCTGGCCATCTAATCCTTCTCTTTGACTCTCCCCAGCAAAAGCTTTTTAAGATTTTGTTTTGGAAGCATTTTATGAGCACAAAATGGCTGCCACACATTATCTACAGTGGGACCCCACTGTATGTGGTCGTTACAAGCCAGCTACACATTGAAGTATCCTTGCACAATGGAGAAATGTATAACGACAAATGTGCAATGTCTGTACTAGGCAGATTGCTTATTCAATGGATCTGACTTTGATTCATCAGATGAGTGGAGTCGGTGGAAGTTGTGCTAGGGGACGTCCTTCTGCTGATTAGTTTGTTTATAGATAGGTGTAGCGGGGGAAATCACTGTATTGCGCTGAACAACCAAGACACCAGGTGCTCAGTCAGAGAGTTAGACCTGATCTCAACCGCCCCCTCCTCTCTCTCATCCCATAAATTTTATTTTGGACATGTGTATTATCCAACTCACGGCCTGGAGAGCTACTGGGTTTGCAGGCTTTGTTCCAGCCCAGCACTGCGACACTGGTTTCAAATAATTAACTATTCATGATCAATCTGGATCAAAGTTAGTGGTATCAGGTGTATTAGTGCTGGGTTGGAATAAAGCGAGCACACCCATCCTTGTTTAGTTAAAGTGTAAGGGTTAATAAGCGGTACTGTGTGTGAGACTGTGTGCGTGTGACTGTTTTTGTGTGTGTGTGCGTGAATGCATAAATGTCATACATGCATGCAAGTGAGCGGTTGTGCTTGTGGGCGGCTACCTCGGCGACATGAGTGTCTGGGACTCGGTCTTGCAGAGTTTGGCCACTGGGCCGGGCAGTTTGTCCGTGCTCAGGTCCCAGCTGATGGGAGTGGGGTTAGCCTCCCCTGACCCTGTGCCAGCCCTAGTCTCCTCATCCTCCGCATCCTGTACATAATGGACATAATGGGAGAAATATAGTTCAAAATATATTTTCAATATATAGGGATGTACAGTACATACTAGGGTATTTCACTCATTCATTGGATTTCCATCCGCTGCACCGTGCTCCCGCTGGTTCATTTCACTCCCTAGAGATTAATTAACACTACTTAACAATCCTTTTCCAGTTGGTATTGTCAGTGGGAATTCACTGACACCAGAGACACAAGTCACAAAGGTTCACCCTGTGCGAGTTGAGAACACCTGTTTTACACTCTATTTCATTTATAGTGCACTACTTTTGACCAGATCCCTATGGGCCCTGAATTAGTACACTACATTGGGAATATGGTGCCATTTGGAACACAGCCATTGAGATCATTTTCTCAATTGGATCATGCCCAAGAGGTAGCTACCGCAACCAATACATAAGATGATGAAATGCACACAGTATCTAGAAAACAGCTATTTCTGTGCAGGGTACCCATTGTCGATGCATTTCAATGTGCTGTCATGGTGACCGTGACAACATCACATAACGCCTGGCAGATGTCCGCAAACACATTCACATGAAGCCCAGTGTGTGCATGTAAGTATCATGTGTTTGGCCACTGAACATCCCGTCCTTGGGCCCTAAACACAAGCCCCCTCAGAATCCCTCCCTCCCTCTCCCAAGAAATGTGTCGTCAGGTGCTCCTCATTGCCGGGGTTCCCGGGGTGAACAAGTGCAGAGGAGGCAAAGGAGCACGAGAGGCAACGGTGAAGAATAACAAAACACTATGTAAAGCACTGCTCTTCTCACGGACCAATACGCACGCTGACACCCTCTCTACAGCCAGCTGGACCTGGGCCTCAGAGTGGTGTCGGTGTGTTTATACATAATGTGTGTGTGTACTGTAAATATTGTGTGTGTGTGTGTGTGTGTGTATATGAGCGCGCTCATGTGTGTATACACAATGTATGTGTGTGTGTGCGCGCGCGTGCATGTATGCTTGTGTGTAATAATGGAGGTCTTTGTGGTAACAGTGTAAATGTACTCTTGTTCGCATCAAAAATGGTTGAGTGGAAAAATAAACAGATGGGAGCTGATTTATGATCATGGACAAAATAGCAGCGCAGAGAGAGAGAGAGAGAAGAGATAAACAAAATGTTTAAGAACCCGGGATTTATTTCTCCCATGTCTACCGTATTTCGTTCCGTTTACATTGTAGGAATGTTTACTGACAAATGCTGTTTCCATTAGGCCTGTCTTAAGTTATTTGTATCCGTTTTTTTTATTACTTTCATAAAAAATGGGTTGATGGAAACAAGGTTAGTGAGAAAGAGAGAGAAGGGATAAAAAAAAAAGACAGGTAGAGAACGGCAGACATCAAATGAGAGAACATGAGTGAGTTGAGGCAAGGAGACAGGCAAAAACAGAGACCGAGTGGAAAGAAAGAAAGAGGTACTAGAGACAGAGAGACCGGCCCAGCCATTGATAGAGAACAGAAAAGGACACAAAGCAAGAGAGAAAGAGCACTAAATATGTTACGCCTACAGGGATCCTCCAGAGGTTGCCCGGTGTAGAATAAAGTTGTCCTTAGACACCGATGTTGGGTCAGTTTCCCCCCACTTATGGTTAAGGTCAGAATTGGGGGAAGGGAAGCTGATCCTAGAGCTGTACCTTGGGGCAGCTTGCCCACTCACCCCTGCAGGAGACTCCAATCCGGCGCTGTCGTCTGTATACTTGGTCCCTATTTGGACTTTGGCCCTGTCCGGGGACAGCAGCTCTCCACCCTAAAAGGAGCAGAACACAGGACGCAGTTACCAAAACCGTCTGCTAGGGGACACCCTTGAGCATATCGTAATTCCATGTAAGAAATCACATGAACTCTATTCAGTGTGTTTTCATATGCGCCTGCTGCCAGCGAAATAGGTGACTACTAACCCTTAGGTGGCTGGCTACCCCGTAGCTATCTACTTTTGTCATGACACAAGCTACATCCGATTCATGACATTTCTATCTGCAACATTCCAGAAGTTTGCTCACTTAAAGGTGTAATCCTTAAATGGTGAACCTGTCACACTCCTTTTGTGATATTACAACAACAAGGAAGTTACTGCAAACAACAAACACTGTTTTCTTCCCTATGACATCATTGCATGTGGGACAGAACAGCAGAATATTTACCAGGCTCCTCACCGCTTCGTCAACGAAGCAAAAACTATAACAACGGCGGTGGGGCGGACAGTGAAACTGTTACCCCTACTGTGGATTCCATCTTCAACGTGCGCCAGGGTCCAACTCTGAAAGGCCTTTACCGATACTTTCATAGCTGGTGTGTGCATATTTAATGAGACGATCAATGTTCTATGTTGTGGCCATGTTTGATTTGCTTGAATTAACGACAATTTGCTCCTCAGTACAAATCATTTCTGCAGGCCTTAGGACACTGTGCACGCAGAATCGATCGGGCCTTACTCAATATCTGACCCTCACACTAAGAAATCACCCACACAGTTAAAGTGTCTGGTGCAGCAGTACACTGTACTACCATACATACAATTCAGAGAATATCCAAGAATGGCCATCTAAAATTCCTGGCATATGGACGCCACACATAATTGGCTATTTAAAGGGTATAGCTACAAATTTATTAAATCTTAAATGCCTGGCATACGGATGCCGAAAATAATTAACTATTTATAGGGAGAGTTCACCCAAGCTACAAATGTACCTAATCTAAAATGCCTGGTATGTATATACGGATGCCACTAATCATAACTATTTAAAGGGATCCTTTGAAATGCCTGGGGCTTCATTTATCAATCATGTGTAGCCACAAATCTGTGTGTAAACGATGCGTGCGATCATTTCCACACAAAATGTGAGATTTATCACAATGAACGTTTGCTTGAGAGTGTGTATATGTGTGTACAGCCATGACCATGCGTATGCACAGTGATAAGTGGTGGAATAAGGGAACTGCTTGTCAAGCTTAGAATTGGAAAAATACACTGAGTGTACAAAACATTTTTAAAAAGCATGCCATTGTGGTGCACATTAAAGTGCTATCCACCCTCATGTTTTTGGTACGGCGTTGTATATTACATACTGGCATTAAAGGGATGATTTTGCTCATATATGGTTAATTAGGGGTGTTTCGAAATGCAAATAGCCAAGGTCGTGCACAAGCACTGAGGCTCAGAACATTTGGTATTTATCAACAGTTATCGCCTATCGGTGTGTGTATGACGCTCGTAGAATTGTTTGATAAAATACTTTTATTTTTCTTAATTGTTTCTATGCAATATCGATAAATGATTCCCCTGGCATATACGGATGTCACAAATCACTACTATTTAAAGGGATAGTTCATCCAAGCTACAAATGTTCCTCATCTTATTGATAGCTAAATAAAGAGGAAACCTGGAGATCTAAATAGATAATGGATAGTCAGCAACCTACCCATGTTTGCATAGCTTTAGAGCATTTGAGCATTGTTGGGTAAAAAAAAACTATGGGAGCAGTAGGACCTATGTTAGCATTAGCATGCTAATCCAAATTATATTAAAAAGCTAGTTCAGCAGAGACAAAAAAACTAAAACTGTGTGTGTGTGTGTGTGTGTGTTAGTGTGTGTGGCAGGGCTTGTTGTGGCCTTATGCTGTGTGTGTGTGTACTTACGATGCTGGCCAGGTCCCTGGGCTGGCTCTTCTGACTGTGTAGACTCCCAATCTCAGTCTGGGAGCTCGAATGGGACATTCCCTCAAAGAAGGGCCTGGGTGACAACCACATAAAAAAACATATTTGAAACTTTCACAAAAAATACATACTTGAGAGACAATAACTGTGCTGAGGTGGGTAGTAGTGACACTAACTTGTGGACCCATTTAGGTAATGTTTTCATATTAGTCATTCAGCTGCAATTGTTTCTAACGTTTCTCCCCTGCAGCGACTTTCTTTTCTCTCTCGTTGAGTTCATGTACAGTAACAATGCACAAATAAACTCCCCTTAACACAGAGGGAAATATGCGTGGTCTTCACTTTGACTAGAGTGTTAGCATTATATGGGACCCTCTGAGTTTAGCTGTACTCACAACATTTGTGCGGTCATATTTGAGTGTAGGTGTACTGGCGACATGATATGGGGCCCTATTTGAGTTTGGGTTTAGCTGTCTGTATTTGGGACATTTTGTGTGGACTTACTTCAGTTAAGGTATACAATACTGCTAACATTTTGCAGAACCTCACTTGAGTTTGGGTTTGGGCGTGCTGAGGACACTCTCGTTGTCCTCCATCTCAGGTCCGCTGTCACTCTGGTTGTAAACCTCCAGACTATCATAGAGCAGGTCCAGATCCTCCTCCACCTCCTGGGTCTGGTCCACTGGGTCCGAGTCCAGAACCTAGCAACAACAAATGGACAGTGAAATAACCAGTCAGTTAATCTATCAGTCAATCAATCAAATCAGTCAATCTCACTCTTCATCCATCAACCAATCAAATCACTTCCAAAGAGCAAGTAATAGCACATTGGCAAGGAATAACTCCTCTGGCTGATGGAGTTGAAAGTTCAGAGTAGCATTGGTAACTCAGAAAATAGTTGTATACATACACCACCAGCTTATTAAATACACCACCCTGCTCACGAAAATGGTTCGCTCCTACAGACAGTGAGTCACGTGACCATGGCTTGCTATATAAAGCAGGCAGACAGGCATCCAGTTACTGTTTGATTGAACGTTAGAATGGGGCAAACCAAGTGATCTAAGCGACTTTGAGCGTGGTATGATCTTTGGTGCCAGGCGTGCCGGTTCCAGTAACTCAGAAATGGCCGGCCTCCTTGGCTTTTCACACATGACAGTGTCTAGGGTTTACCGAAAATGAGACAAACAAATAGCATCCAGTTAGCCGCAGTCCTGTGGGAGAAAACAGCTCGTTGATGAGAGAGGTCGAAGGAGAGGAGAATGGCAAGAATCGTGCAAGCTAAGAGGCGGGCCACAAACATGCAAATAACGGCGCAGTACAACAGTGGGGTGCAGAAAGGCATCTCGGGACGCACAAGTTATCGGTCCTTGTCACTGATGGGCTTTTGCAGCAGATGACCAAACTGGGTTCTATCAGAAAAACACAAGAAGAAGCGGCTCCGAATGGGCACACGATCGCCAACACTGGACAATTGAGGAGCGGAAAAACATCACCTGATCTGATGAATCCCAGTTCCTGTTGCGTCCTGCTGATGGCAGTCAGGATTAGGCGTAAGCAGCAGGACCCATCCTGCCTAGTGTCAACGGTACAGGCTGGTGGCAGTGGTGTAATGGAGTGGGGAATGTTTTCCTAGCACACGTTAGGTCCCTTAAAACCAATTGAGCAACGTTTAACCTCTATACCTTGTAGCATCCATGCCACAAAGAATTCAGGATATTCTGGAGAAACGGGGGTCCGACCCAGTACTAGATAATAAACTGGCCACTGAGTTTATATATCTGGAGCCATACTGCTATTGTAACAACATGATGAATACATTTTCTCTACAATAGAAATTTGTTTTCTTTGGAAACATGACAGAGCTCAAAGGAGGAAATTGGGATTTTTTCCATATTTCCCTTTGGAGTTGACAAACAGCTGCTGTTATTTGGAAAACTGTAGTTAGACTTATGAAGCTATGCATACAAACACAGATAATGTTCTTTCAACTAGGAGAATATTTATATTATTTGTCAATTAGTTCTGAAATGACTTGGAGCACATAACAAAATTGATTTATTTTAGAGGCACAAAAGATTTTAATAAATTTCCACAGGCCATACATTACCCGACTTGGTTGTCTCTGGGCCTTTTATGAATCATTAACGCCCGAGATGAGACCAATTAAAAATATCGAAACACCAATTAAAAACTCACCGCTAAGCGATAATAAATCAGCGTTCTGCTGTATATCTTGACATTTTTTGTTGTTGCAGGAAAATATTTTATTTCCCCTCATATTCTCACTAGTTGAATATCTACATTTATTTTGACTCAAATAGTTTGTGATTGGCTTTTACAAACTATCCCAATGTCTGGATTGGTGCGGTAATAAACTAGTGCTGCAAATCAAGGGTTCCCACACCTCTGCTACTCTCATCAATTCCAAGTGAAGTGACACTCAATGAGTCATTTATGAGTATGTAATTATGATTCAATATATTGGCAGGTGCTGAAGCACAACTTTGGGTTAGGGAAGATGAACAATGTGAAGCACCGGCTGTCATGGACAATATATTTTCAACCGTTTTCAATCATTTATTTCGTCTGACGGCAGGATGCATGACAAAGCTGTGACCGGGGTCAACCAATGGGTCCTACATAGCCTACATATCAATGCATACACACAAACTATATAGGTCAAATTTGTTTATTTGAGCAGTATGAGATGGAAGGAAGTTCCATGCAATAAGGACTCTATATAATAATGTACACTTTATTGAATTTGTTCTGGATTTGGGGATTGTAAAAAGACCCCTGGTGGCATGTCTGGTGGGGTAAGTGTGTGTGTCAGAGCTGTGTGTAAGTTGACTATGCAAACAATTTGGGATTTTCAAAACATGAATGTTTCGTATAAAAAGAAGAAGTGATGCAGTCAGTCTCTCCTCAACTCTTAGCCAAGAGAGACTGGCATGCATAGTATTTATATCTGATTACAATTCAGAGCCAAATGTGCTGCTCTGTTCTGGGCCAGTTGCAGCTTAACTAGGTCTTTCCTTGCAGCACTGAACCACACGACTGGACAATAATCAAGATTAGACAAAACTAGCGCCTGCAGAACTTATTTTTGGAGTGTGGTGTCAAAAAAGCAGAGCATCTCTTTATTACGGCTAGACCTCTCCCCATCTTTACAACCATTGTAAACTGTCATGGTAAAAACATATAGATTCAATCTAAGGTAATGCCAAGTAATTTAGTCTCAACTTGTTCAACAGCCACACCATTCATTACCAGTTTATTACTGGCCACCCATTCCAAAACAGACTGCAACTCTTTGTTAAGGGTTTCAGTGACGTCATTAGCTGTGGTTGCTGATGCGTATATGGTTGAATCATCAGCATACATGGACACACATGCTTTGTTTAATGCCAGTGGCAGGTCATTGGTAAAATAGAAAAGAGTAGAGGGCCTAGAGAGCTGCCCTGCGGTACACCACAGTTTACATGTTTGACATTAGAGAAGCTTCCATTAAAGAAAACCCTATGAGTTCTATTAGATCGAGAGCTCTGAATCCACATTATGGCAGAGGTTGAAAAGCCATAGCACATACGTTTTTTCAACAACAGGTTATGGACAGTAATATCAAAGGCTGCACTGAAATCTAACAATACAGCTCCCACAATCTTCTTATTATCAATTTATTTTCAACCAATCATCAGTCATTTGTGTCAGTGCAGTACATGTTGAGTGATCTTCTTTATAAGCAAACTGAAAGTATTTTGTTAATTTGTTTAGAGAAATAGCATTGTATTTGGTCAAACACAATTTTTTCCAACAGTTTGCTAAGAGCTGGCAGCAAGCTTATAGGTCTGCTGTTAGAACCAGTAAAGACAGCTTTACCCCTCTTGGGTAGCGGAATTACTTTGGCTTCCCTGCAGGCCTGAGGACAAAGACTTTCCTCTAGGCTCAGATAAAAAATATGATAGATAGGAGTGGCTATAGAGTCAGCTACCATCCTCAGTAGCCTTCCATCTAAGTTGTCAATGCCAGGAGCTTTGTCATTATTGATCAGTGGGCCTAGCTAACACACCTAAATCAATTAAATGGATCTGTAAACAGAAAGGGTCAAAGTCAATAACCTCCATATATTTGGGACGTCATTAACAGATCTAATGGTATATACTTTTTGAAAAAAGAGGCTACCTAGAACCAAGGGTTCTTCAGCTGTCCCAGCACTGTAGTAGGAGAAGCCTTTTTGGTTGGTATAACTTTTTCACAAAATTATTCTTTGAGGGTTCTTCGTTGGGTGAAAGTTCTACCTGAAAACAAGAAATGGTTCTCCAACAGGGACAATCAAATACCACTTTATGAACCTTGTAGTATTCTACAAGCACTTAGAAGCAGTGGCAGATGAATCCACTGCAGCTTGTTATTCCTATAAAACAGAACAGTTGAAACATGCAATACTAACCTCATCCGTCACTTTGAATCTCTTCAACAGGGCCACAAACTTCTGTTTGAAATTGGGTTGCTGTAAAGGAGGTTGAGAGAGAGGGAGAAATAGAGTGAGGAAGAGAAAGAAAGAGTTTGATGTCAACAAGACTACACAAAGAACTACATTTTTTATTAGAATCCCCATTAGCTGACGCCATGACGTAAGCTAATCTTTCAGAGACGTCAGTGTAACCAACAAAGTTGTTGAGAGCGCAATAAATCACAGTGAAGTTAACACAATATACCTTGTGTCTAGTCTTCACAGCCAAATGTTATTACGCTCCGATGTGGAGTATCCCCTAGGTAAAGATCTAGGATAAGCTTCCCTTCCTCCAATCCTAACAATATTAATTCATTGGGAAAATGCAAAACAGAACCAAAATCAATGTCTAGGGACAATTTCACCCTATTCCTATTAATATTCTTATCTGAAGAGTGACAGCATCTCAAGTGTACTTGGCTACACCATTAAAAGTCAGTTAATGTTCACAT